>NW_020664419.1:68860533-68927708 GCF_002925995.2 Terrapene triunguis | reverse complement strand
CTTTGGCCCCCCCGGCCCGACCTGGCCCCCACGGCTTCGGCTTCGGCCCCCCGGGCCCGGCCCCCGCGGATATGGCTTCGGCCCCCCTGGCCCGGCTCCCGCGGCTTCGGCCCCCGCGGCTTCGGATCGCCCGGCCCCTGCAGCCCGGCCCCCGCGGCGCGGCCCCGGCCCCCCGAGGGGCTCTGGGCCAGACCCAAGCCCGGCGAACACAGCCGGAGTGCGGCTTGATTCCTGGGGGCGGGGCTTGCCGCAAGCCCCGCCCCCAGGAATTGGGCCCCGCTCTTGCTAAAGCCGGCCCTGCTCCCACTGATTTCAGTGGGGAAAATCCGAGTAAAGGATGCACCATCAAAGAGATACTTGTGTTGCTTTTGTTACAGGAGAGAGAAAAAGTTTTAAAATGTCCAGCTTATATTTTAACACACATAAAACTACGCATTTTAGTGATCACACCTTATGATTCACACATGGGATTAAATGGTAGAAGATCTATTTCAAAACAGGAAGCAAACCTAACAATTTTAATTTGAAATATTACTTAAACTTCCCGCTTCTTTCATTTCATGATTGACTCGCTCCAATACTGTGTGTGAAAGACACCATATAAAACAGGTTGCATTGCGTTTTAAGAAGTACGGATGGAGTCAGGAGTTAACGAGCTGTATGGAAGTGGAAGAGATTCCATGTCCTAAATGTTATACATCCACAGGCTCCCTGAAAAAATGTAAAGTGTAGAATGTTTTTCCTCAAGAATCTTAGTAGAATCATAGAATTTTGATTGTTTTAATATAGATGTAACATGAGTTACTTATGTGAATGTAGATAATGCTACTTGGTAAGATTTAAAAAGGTTTTTAAAACTGACTGATACCTATGTTAATACTTTATTTCTCCACTTTTCTGGATTGTTTAGAACAGTTGTTCTCAACCAGGGGTACATGTACCCCTGGGGGTACGCAGAGGTCTTCCAAGGGGACATCAACTCATCTAGACATTTGCCTAGTTTTACAACAGGCTACAGAAAAAGGATTAGCGAAGTCAGTACAAGCTAAAATTACAAACAGACAATGACTTATTTATACTGCTCTATATAATATACACTGAAATGTAAGTACAATATTTATATTCCAGTTGATTTATTGTATAATTATATGGTCAAAATGAGAATGTAAGCAATTTTTTCAGTAATAGTGGGCTGCGACACTTTTGTATTTTTATGTCTGATTTTGTAAGCAAGCAGTTTTTAAGGCCTGGTCTACACTAGGACTTTAATTCGGATTTAGCTGCGTTAACCCGAATTAACCCTTCACCCGTCCACACTACAGAGCCAGTTAATTCGAATTAAAGGGCACTTAAAATCGATTTCTGTACTCCACCTCGACGAGCGGAGTAGCGCCTAAATCGATTTTGTTAATTCGAATTAGGGTTAGTGTGGCCGCACACCACCGAATTACTGTGTTTAAGTTAATGGGGTAGTGTGGCCGCACACCACCGAATTAATGTGGTTAAAAACCGAATTAAGGTGCTTAGTGTGGCCACGCACAATCGAATTTATACAACCTGTTTCCCAAATTCGAATTATCTAAATTCGGATTAATCCTGTAGTGTAGACATACCCTTAGTGAGGTAAAACTTGGATACTCCAGAAAAATGAGATTCCTGAAATGGGTACAGTAGTCTGGAAAGGTTGAGAGTCACTGTCTTAGTCTGACCAAAAAAATTGCTTTCTGGAAACCACATCTGCTAATTAACGACAGAAATCCAGGTGGTGTATTTGCTGCTGAAATACATGGTTTAGTGCACTGTGATTTTTAGGGGGGTTAAGGATTTGGAAAATATTAATAATATTTTAAACAATATGTGTTTTAGCCACAGTTCAACTGTATCACTCAAGTGTGTGTAGAATGTTGCAAATTGAAAGGGGTGGTGGGGTGGCCAAAGGAAACATCCTTGGCCATGAGATGAGGAAAAGCAGGAAACAGAAACACGTGTTTGGTTTGTACTTGATTCGGAAAACATTGGCGATTACACTTCCCCTCTCCCCAACATACCTCCAACCAATTTTAACCACCATGTTGGAGAGGACTATCCTAAGCAACAAGTGTCATTCTAGCAAAGGCACCATTTTTCATTTACTATAGAAACGTCCCAAATACCTCCTTTTGAAGACAAGAAACAATGGAGTAAATTGGACCCATTAGGCTCCTATAGCTCTGATTGTACTGGGGACAAGAAATTTGTTACACCCCTTTTAAATACTGCAGCACAGATTCCTCATCCCATCCTGTTTTCCCCACATGGCCAGGCAACTTTGCTGGCCAGCACACGGAGGTGGGGCAGAGCCATGGCTAAGCCTACATCTTCCGCCACACACGCTCCCTACACACACACCCTTATCTGTTCCCAAGGGAGAGCAACTCAATAGCAGCCTCTGCACTATCACAAGAGCAGGGGTTGCAGTTCTGTCCAGCTGTTACATAAGGAGTGCAAGGATGTGGGGATGGGGTGAAGGTTTCCTCAGCATTCAGGAAAAGCAGCAGTTTCTCAAAGCTCTATTATCCATGGAAAAAAAAATCTTATAATTTCCACTTAGAAATCTGCAGCAACCTCAGACATAACACATTGGTCCAATGTCCCATTAGAGATCATCACATTTCAGAAAAAATAGCATTAATACAATTGAAGACATTCAACACGTTTAGAGATGTAATTCTCCAAGGAATATAGGACTATATCAGGATGTCATTAATGATTCTGATGTCTTTGGTATGATATGAGATTCATTTTCCCTAGCTCAGATTTATCTCCTCTTCTGGAACACCCATAATTGCATGACTATAGGTTTGCTTGTGAATTAATCTTCCCTTGTTGTCTTTCAGAGCCTATCATTCCTTGCAAGTCTGCCTGTTTGTCTTGTTCATTGTGTACTCTCTACTCATGTCTATCTCTGGTAAACCAAAATATAGGCATTCCTATAATAATTCCTGTACCTGAGAGAACACCACCACCACTATACTCTCATATAGTACTTTCATCAGTAGATCTCAAAGCACTTTACAAACAAGGTCATTATCATTATCCCCATTTTACAAATGGGAGAACTGAGGCACCGAGTGTTGAAGTGACTGGTCAAAGATCACTCAATAAACCAGTGGCCAAGCTGGGAATAGCTGGAAAAATATTCAAGGGGAATCAGTTTGGTAGGAATGGTACTATACTTATGCATAAATTAAATAGGTATTTACTAGATATTCTTGTTTGCACAGCTCATAAAAATGTAATAAAAATTAAATGTATAAAACAAAGCTTGACATAAAATAAGAAATGGTTCACTACTAAGTGGGTAACTATTTGTCCCTGGACACTGCTGTCCATTAAAGATCCATCTAGGTACGTGTACCCCTGGGGGTACACAGTGGTCTTCCAGGGGGTACATCAACCCATCTAGATATTTACATAGATTTAAAACAGGCTATATAAAAAACACTAAGGAAGTCAGTACAAACTAAAATTTCATACAGACAATGAGTTGTTTATACTGCTCTATATACTATACACTGAAATATACATTATTTATATTCCAATTGATTAATTTTATAATTATATGGTAAAAATGAGAAAGTAAGCAATTTTTCAGTAATAGTGTGCTGTGACACGGTTATATTTTTGTCTGGTTTTGAAAGCACGTATTTTTAAGTGAGGTGAAACTTGGGGTACTCAAGACAATCAGACTCTGGACAGGGGTACAGTAGTCTGGAAAGGTTGAGAGCCACTGATTCTCAACCTTTCTTTCTGAGCCCCCTTCTCCCCCCCCCCCCCGGCTATAAAAACTCCATGGCCCAGCTGTGCCACAACAACTGTTTTTCTGCATATAAAAGCCAGGGCCTGCATTAGAGGGTAGGAAGCAGGGCAATTGCCCAGGACCTCCACACCACAGGGGGCACTGTGAAGCTAAGTTCCTTAGGCTTCAGCATGAGCCCCATCTGGTGGGACTCAGGGTCCCAGGCTGCAGTCCCACATGGTGGGCCTTCAGCTTTCTGCCTTGGGCCACAGTGAATCTAACACCAGCTGTGCTTGGTAGACCCCCTGAAACCTGTTCACAGTCCCCCAGGGGGCCCTAGACCTCTGTTTGAGAACCACTGAGCTAAAGTAGCCAGCTTCCAATATGGGCCAGGCATAGCAGATACTGTTCAAAGGTACTGTCACATTCCATATGAGCATAAAACATTATAGTAAAGCCCCATCCTCTGAAGCCAAGGGGAGAGCTATACTGTACGTGTTTTATTGCTCTTATAAATCCACAGTACATTTTTTCCAGCCACTATCTCTACTGTTGTTTCCAAAGATTCTTTTCCAGCATAACTTTTCTTTTGCAATATTTCTCAGATTTGGCGTTCCAAACTGCCTGCTCTTGAGAGATGTCTGTGGCCTGCTCCTGGAAGTTAAGAGAATGGAGGATGATATAGTCTATGTACTTTGCTACAGAAATGTCCTTCCAGTGATCAATAGCCATAGCTAATGGAAAGATTATTTCAGTTATCCCTTTGACACATGGAGTAAGTCACATTGCCTAAAGATTTTTTTTCCGTGTCAAACATGTTTTTTTCTGATATCTGTAGTCAGTTTAATAACTATATTATGTCCTATGCTTCTGCTGCAGTCAGAGGTGCCAGCTATGCTTTCACATTAAGTTTGTCCTTACTCCATCAAAAGATTTTTATAATTAAAACACTGTAGAGTCTGGCTTTAAACCATTGTCAATAGTACACACTTTCTGAGTTACCATCTGAAATAGGCAAAGGTGTTTCAGACACTTGTTCTTTGCAACAAAGCCATTAACATTTGTGGGGGAGGGAGGAGTTTATTGTCAGTAAAAATTAATTAATCTAACTGTTCATGGAAATTAGAAGCAAGGTAAATAGTACTAGTTAGAGCCACTTGCTCCACGCTCTTTAATTTAGTATCTCATGAATGCTAGTGTCGGCATTGACTAGACATGCTCAAATTCATCTAGTTAGCAAACAGATAAGTAGTCAAATCGATGTGATTTCTAAAGCATAATTTTATGTTTGAAGCTTATTCAGTATTTAAAATTGTTAAGTTTTAAACACTGTTTCTTTTTCTCTTTTAAATGCATTTTTATTACTTTATTGCAGCAGCACTGATGATGCTCTTTTAAAAAATGTATCAATTACATTTGTGACTGAACTCCTTAGGGGGCGAATTGTATGTCTCCTGCTCTGTTTTACCTGCATTCTGCCATATATTTCATGTTGTAGCAGTTTCAGATGATGACCCAGCACATGTTCATTTTAAGAACCCTTTCACAGCTGATTTGACAACATGCACAGAAGGAACTGATGTGAGATTTCTAAAAATAGCTACAGCCCTCAACCCAAGGTTTAAGAATCTGAAGTGCCATCCAAAATCTGAGAAGGACAAGGTGTGGAGCATGCTTTTAGAAATCTTAAAAGAGCAACACTCTGATGCGGAAACTACAGAACCCAAACCACCAAAAAAAGAAAATCAACCTTCTGCTGGTAGCATCTGACTCAGATGATGAAAATGAACATGCTTCAGTTCACACTGTTTGAATAGTTATCAACAGGGGCGGCTCCGTTTTTTTGCCGCTCCAAGCACGGCAGGCAGGCGGCTTTCAGTGGCGCGCCTGCGGGCGGTCCGCTGGTCACGCGGATTCGGTGGCATGCCTGTGGGAGGTCCGCCGGTGCTGCGCCATCTGCGTCCCCGCCACCAAATTGCCACCGAAGCTGCGGGACCAGCGGACCTCCTGCAGGCATGCCACCGAAAGCTGCCTGCCTGCTACCCTCACAGCGACCGGCAGGCTGCCCCCCGCGGCTTGCTGCCCTAGGCACGCACTCGCTGTGCTGGTTCCTGGAGCCGCCCCGGTTATCAAGCAGAACCTATCATCAGCATGGACGCATGTCCTCTGGAATGGTGGTTGACGCATGAAGGGACATATGAATCTTTAGCACATCTGGCACGTAAATATCTTGCAATGCCAGCTACAACAGTGCTATGCGAATGCCTGTTCTCACTTTCAGGTGACATTGTAAACAAGAAGCAGGCAGCATTATCTCCTGCAAATTGTAACCAACCTAGTTTGTCTGAGTGATTGGCTGACCAAGTAGTAGGACTGAGTGGACTTGTAGGCTCTAAAGTTTTACATTGTTTTATTTTTGAATGCCATTTTTTTACATAATTCTACATTTGTAAGTTCAACTTTCATGATAAAGAGATTGCACTACAGTACTTGTATGAGGTGAATTGAAAAATACAATATTTGTTTTTTACAGTGCAAATATTTGTAATAGAAAATAAATATAAAGTGAGCACTGTACATGTTGTACTCTGTGTTGTAATTGAAATTAATATATTTGAAAATGTAGTAAACATCCAAAAATATTTAAAATAAATGGTATTCTATTGCTGTTTAACAGCATGATTAATCACAATTTTTTTAATCGCTTGACAGCCCTAGTAAAAAACAGTTTCTTCTCCAATGAAGTTACAATCTAAGGAGACAAGACAGACAAAGGTAGGGAAAGTAGAGTATTAATATTCCTATTTTGTAAATGGGGAAGTAATGCACAGAGATTATCAGACAAAGTCTATGGCAGAGCCGGGAACTAAACTCCAAGAGCTCCTGAAATTCAGTCCACTGCTTGAACAATAAAACTATATCTTTCATCCAGATTTTGAAGATTTAGTAAGGAAAGTAGAAATGAGCCATGGAGGCAGTTTTCAAATATGGATCCAGATGAAAAAGGTTGCAGCTAAAGTTCAAAATTTGGGTTTGATGTCAAATCACAGATAAGATTTTAGCTTAGGTTCAATAGAACCAAATATCTCAAACTGTTCTGGGCCAAGAGAGCCCAGAATGAATGAAAGTTAAATGGTAGAAATGTTGTATCTCGTGGTTCTTGTGAGAGGTTTCCATCACTGGGGGCAGAGAGAAGCTGTTTTCCTGACATTTTGGCGCCAGTTGAACTGGAACTAGAAAACTGGTCCCTTGAAGTTTTGGAGATCACCTAAAACCAAAGATCCTCAGCTGAAATCCATCTTTCTATAAAAACTGCACAGGGGATAGAATGGGAAGTTGTTTATTTGTTGTTTTCCCCCTGTCGTGGAAAATAGTGGGAAGAAAAAAGCAAAAATGATGAAAAAAAGAAATTGATATCTAAGTGCTAAAATGGTCATTGGAATCATCACAATTTGGAAGGTTTTGCTATTTGTGGCTCTTTCGTGGATGGCACGTTTAGCAAGTTTTCAAATCACGCGCCCGTATGATCTGAAAGGAAAATATTCAATAACCACTTAACTTTGTCTCTTTTAAAGTGAAGTTAATACATCTCTTGCAAAAAATGACACCAATCTGGGGTCGCACCTGATCTGTTTCCATTTTGATCTCATTAGCACAGACTTGAGCTAGGAGTAACTGGCAGCAGTAACAGACTGTTGGCCTCTGTGAATAGGCCACTAAAGAGGGATGCAAAATACATTTGTGGATTACACAACTATTTACTACACAACAGAGAAACACTGGAAATCAGGAATCCTAAGTTCTATTCCTGGTGATGGAAGAGAGTGTGGTCTGGCTGTTACAATTATCACAGTCAAGCACATTCATTCTGAAAGGCAGGGTGGATAAATGGAGGAGATTTGCCATATTAGAGACTTGAAGTCTATTCCTACCTCTTCTGTGGATGACCTTGTGCAACTTCAATCACTCCATGTGGAAAAATGTAGGAATTATGCTTGCCTAAAAGGTATCTGTAACCCACACACCTCCTGGATGTGGTGTTCTGTCCCATCTAGTAGCACCGAGACAACTTAGAGAGAAACAGCTAAGGTTGTAGAGCAGACTCAATCTAACAGCCAGTTGGCTTTTAACTCATGCTGTAGAGCAACCTTTAGCACGCGGTCCATCAGGGAAAGCCCCCGCGGGCCGGTTTGTTTACCTGCCGCATCCACAGGTTCATCTGATCGCAACTCCCACTGGCCGCGGTTCACCGCTCAGGCCAATGGGAGCTACGGGAAGCGGCACGGGCCAAGGGATGTGTTGGCTGCCCTTCTCACAGCCCTCATTGGCCTGGGATGGCAAACCACGGCCAGTGGGAGCTGCGATCGGCCGTACCTGTGGACGCGGCAGGTAAACAAACCAGCCCAGCATGTCAGGGGCTTTCCCTGACAGGCCGCTTGCCAAAGGTTGCCAATCCCTGCTGTAGAGGCTCATGCACTAAGCTCCAGAGGCCCCAGGTTCGATCCTGCCTGCTAACGGCCAGGGTCTGTTGGTGTTACACATGCATATATTTATATGCCTGCTCTGAACCTCCTAGGGTCTCCCCTATGCCAGAGGAATCCTCAGATGGGGAGAAGTATCCAATTTCAACTCTCTGAATTGAACAAAAGAAATGGAGCAGGCTAAAAATCTGACCCAATAGCTAAAAATCATTTTGCCCACCACTGAATGTAGTCATCTCTGAGATGAATGGGTCAACTGTTTGTCAGGAGCACTGCTACAAGAAATACCTTATCCATCTGAAACTGCAGGAGAAATTAGGTAGGCAGGATGTAATTAGTTGAATTAGAATTTGGATACAGCATTGGAGTTACCACCATTGCTCTTACAAATTTTACCATGCGATTGTTCATGAAAACAAGTAATCAGGACCTTGAGTATATGCTTCATCTAAAAGGTGGTCTGCTTCAGGACTATGCAACACTATGGCGGGACCTTAGTTCAATTGTAACTCAGAGGGAAGAATGGCAGCTATTGAAACATAACACCACTTCCTTCAGCATCTAGAAGTATTCCATTTGTGCTGACTAAGCATATTTTGTGCAATTGACAAGACAACAATGTGCAGTACTATGGCTGCATTCCATAACATCCATTCTCCCATAGTAACTACACAAACTAGGAACAGCAGTCTTTTGTTGAAAGAGAGTTTTAAGTTGTCTGTACCAAGACAGCTATTTCAAAAGAGAAAACGCATTCTACATACACAGAAGGTTAAAGGTATCCAAATATATCTCCCTACATTTGGACTAGGAACCTTTTGGTGGTGTTCAAATGTATGGACCTTTGCAGCTCTTGGTGATTCATTACATGCAAAATGGAATAATTTCCAAAACAGGTTATTCCCTTTGAAGAAAAAAAATCACTTTAGAGCTATCTGATCTAGGCAACACTTCCTGTCAACAGCTTTGCAATAAGATCCGGTGGAGTGGATGGTGTCCAATGAATACTAATCAGGTTTGTATATAAACTAAGTGCATGCTGCACTCCAGTTTCTGGCAGTGCATTGTCCAAACATTTTACTGAAGTACTAAGTGGCTTAGAAAAAACTTCTCTTCCAGCAGGAACTATCAAAGAGCCTGTGGTAAAAGATAAGATTGCACTTTATCTTTCATGACGTGTTTTTGCAAGTATCTGACTCAGTTGATGCTATCAAGTAATTGCTCAATTTGTACGGCTTCACGGTTTCCACTATCAGGACTCAAGGCTTGGTTCCTGCCCTTCTAATGGTATGGTAAATGTTATAGTAGTGGGGGTAGTTTGTGCATGTGGGTGGTGTTGCAGGGAGCAAGGGAGGGGAATCACTTTTCTGGGTTGTGTTGATATTTGAAATGTCAAGGTGAATGCCAATAAAAATATTAGGAACTAAAGGCTGCATAGTTCACTCCCCCCATTAGAACAAAGGACATTGAACATGTTCGCAATAAAAGTCCCTTGTTGAATACCTAATTCTAAACCTAAACTAAGTGAAGCAGTAACTTCCTCCAAATCACTTCTGCAGTATGCAGATACAGCAGCTGAAGTCCAGTGTGTCCAATTTGACCTTTGAGCCCTTAGATTCCAAGAGACATGAAGCTCAGGACATGGGAAAAAACAAATCAAAGTGGAATTTTTAAGTTTCAAGGGCTTTCTTGTGGTTCAAAAAGTATCCTAGACACAGTAGGATTTTTTTTTTTTTTTTTTTTTGCGGTTTGTTGTACACCTCATCTGCTTGAGTCCAGTTAGGGAGAGCAAATTATTTTTGTGAGCTATACATTAGAGATTACAAAAAAACAAAATAAATGATATGTAAAGTGGCTCTTCCCCAGTGTTATGTTTGTATAGCCTCACATGTATTATTAGCAAAGGACCCAGATGCGAGAATGTTCTCCCTACCTCTCCAGAAACTGGTCCTGGTCACAAGGAATAGGATCTTCAGAAGAGCCTAAGTGACTTAGAAGCATATGTCCCATTGACTTTCATTGTAATTTCTGCTCTTATGTTAGTTAGGTACTCTTGAAATTTCCACCGTAGAGTCTTACCCATCTTCAGGAGATCAGTGGCCACACAGTCACTCTGGTAGAACTTCCCCCTTTGAGACAGTAACAATTGAGGTGGTAGTACTAGCAAACTCAGTGAAAGCAAGGAACATCAGGCAGGGATGCTAGAACAATTTTTATAGTGGAGGTGCTGACAGCCATTGAACCAAACTGTAAACTCTGTATATAACGGCAACTACTTCAAGCCAGGGCATGCGGCAGCACCCCTACATTCCAGCACCTCTGATATCAGCTGCCAGGACCATAGTAAAGCCAGATCAATTGATGCCTGGGTTTTATTCTATTTTGCTCAATGGGATTTTACAAGCATTATAGGATTTATGGGTGGGATTCTGTGAGCTGGTCCTTTGCGTCTCCTAGCTGGTGGCAATGAATGGGGAAGTATAGCCATAGAACCAATGGTGATTTCCCAACAGGAAGACGGTTGCCAGCTGCTTTTTAATAGATAGTGCTAATGGTGATCCCCTGCCTTGCTCTGTCCTCCTTTTCACTTACAGGTGAGGTTCAAGGTGTTGCAAAATCTAAAGGCCTGTCTACACAAGGAAACTAAGGGTTTGTACACACTGGCACTTCATTGGCAAAACTTTTGTCGTTTAGGGGTGTTAAAAACACACACACTCCGAACGACAAAAGTTTTACCGACGAAAAGCGCCGGTGTGAGTAGTGTTTTATCAGCAGGAGCACTCTCCTGCCGACAAAGCCGTTGCCACTTGTGCAGGGTGGAAGTTTTTTGTCAGCAGAAGAGCTCTCTCCTGCTGACAAACAGCAGTTACACTGCATGCCTTTTAGCAGCACGGCTATGGCAGCACAGCCTCGTCGTGTAGCCATAGCCTAACTGAAATAGCTATTGTGGAATAGCTGTTTGTGTGGACAAACTTATTCTGGAATAGATATTGTGCTTTAAATTCACATCCTACCTTAATCCAAAATAACTTTCCAGTGTAGAGAAACCCTAAATAAGAGCTTATTAGGACATTAGTAGTTGGAAGAAAGGGTTAGGAGGCAAAGATTATTAAATAACCAAGAAAGTTACATTGCATGTGCTGTATAACCTGGGTGGATCTAATTATAATACTGTAGTATCACTGGCACACAAAATATTTATATTCATCCACATGCTTAGCCCATACTGGTTTAATGAATATTTTCCTAGTGATACATTACATTGCCAAGGGTTGTGACACTTCTTGTACAGGTCCATACTGTATTCTGAGTGTTGTAATGTCAAGGCAAAATTTGTGTGATTTAATGAGAGCTACCACAGTCTATTCTCCAAATGGCTTTGTTTTCCAGGCTGTATCAGAACCTTAATGAAAATGAACTGATTACAATGTCATTTATTTTATAGCAGTACAATTACAGACAGCATTTGAATTTTTGTGAAGATCATTTCAACAAACTTGCAATGAAGTTGTTTTCCCATCATAAACTCTCATCAAAACAACATCATAAAGGCTTCTGGAGATTTGAATAGGAATTCTCAGGACAATACCACAGTAGTATTCATTTACATGACTATTTAAAGAACACTGCTGAAATCATCATCACACTGCTTCAGGAGAAGCTGTTCTCATAACACTTGGCAAGTTTAGCGGTCTTGATTGAGGAAAGCATCCTTATTCAGAATAACAAGCATGCATTTTGACATCAGTAGGACTTAAGCACATATTTAAAGTTAAGTATGTGCTTAAGTTCTGTTTTGAACACAGATGGGTTTAGGTATGTGCTTACATGTTTTTTCATCTGGGCCACAGTGCTTTTCATTCAAAGCACTTTAAATGTTTAACTGAATGTTTAATGAACCTTCACCATGACCCCTAAGACTTAGTATCATTATACTGTAGACATTTAACAGATGGTAAAATTGAAGCAAACTTCCAGAGAAGGAATCGTTGACAGAAATGGGATTCAGCACCCAGAGGTTCTGGTTTGTACACCAATGTTCATACTACTAAGTGTCACTTTTGCCCCCATTTTGATAGATCCTACCCAAGCGCTAAATTTAAACAACTTCAAAAAAAAAATTACACTTTTCAAAAATGAAAAAGATATTAATCCATTCCTGCGCATTTTCATTTTTCAGCTAACCTTAACCAAAATGATTTTTTTTTGCTGTTCTATAACTGAACAAAGGCTTATTACATTAAACTAAATGGTTAAAGGAGCTAAATGAAAGACTGCAGCCATTCTGATTTGGATAAAAAGTTCCCGCCTCATATACTTCTGTGGAATTCAACCCTAAAACCAGGTTGCTAAATATAGTTAAAATTCTTGAGTACAAAAAAAACATTGCTGTTTTATATAGCCATATTTAATTTGGAAGGTAAATGCCTTTTTGCCTGATCCCACTCTCATGCTGCTACATGCTAACCCTTTCCCCCATGTGAGTTGGATTTACATATGAAGACTGGCATTAAATAATAAATAAATGGATGGATGGATTTTCCATTTATTATACTGCAATAATACATTAGGTAAAAAAAACACAGCTAAGCAGCATGAGGTCAAATGAGTTGAATAAATATTAAGGTAAACTAAGAGAGCTATTATAAAGCAATAGCATTACTAGACCACAAGCATTATTACACGTTAATTTTGTACAAGGGTTAACAATTTTCTATTCTCATTTCCATAAATGAACAGATCTGTAATCCGAAATTTAGAAAACTACCATAGATTGTTAAATCATAAGCAAAACCATACCAACATTGTTCACTCGTTTGATGATAAAGATGTAATATACTCAAGCAGCATCAATAATACAACCCAGGTGGAATCTAGCAGGACTTAGAGCTCTGAAGGCCAGACTACAAACCACCTACAATAGTGAACATTTATTTGCATAATAAAATGCCACAGATCTCAATAAGACTGCTCATCTCAGTAACAGTTTACTTGTGTAAATAAGGAGTTTGCAATCTGGCCTTACGAAAACTCATACTCATTTATTATTTCACAAAGAGAATATATATGGGAATTAAATGAATCTACTCAACCAGTACTGGGGCAAGATTTTACAGAGAGAAACTGAGAGAAAGAGAGGATACATCTGCTGCTTCTTTATAAACTACACAACTATGCCACGTACTGTGAGAATGAATTCTCTGCACCATATTTCAAAGACACCTGGAGAAACTGTTCATTCTGGATTATATTTTGTGTGTATATGGTGAATGGTTCGGCCACCAATCTTTGGTGCCATATAGTTCCCTAAATAAACCCTAACACAATGAAGACCAAAGATTAGTGACCAAACCATTCACCTTTAAAGATATGCATTCAAATCACATGACACCTGGTAACAATTAAAAAATAGTTTTGTCTATGAGTTCATCCTAATGCTCATTTGTGCATCTCAAAGAACATGATTCAGCATGCTTGTTCACAGTATTTGTTTAGAAGATGACACAGGGTGAAATCCCGGTCCCTTTGACTTCAATGGCAAAACTCCCATTGACTTCAATGGGGTCAGGATTTCACCTAAGGGGTCTGAAATACAAAGAGTGCTGCAGGCAGATCTGCCTAACCTTCATTCTAATCTTTGGTTCCCTAGCCTCCTGGCAGAATTTCCAGCTTTTCTTGGCTGTCCCTTGGAATTTTGTTGGGGGGAAATCCTTGTCTGCCTCCTGACCACTGCTGGAAGCTGTGTTCAGCCCCCAGTCTGGGGGCTGGTTTGGCCTGCTCTAACTTGCACCAGCTGGAACAGCCCCCTGGAGATGTTCTTCTGGCTCAGGAACTCCAGATTACAGTGAATTCTGGCCACACTCCCTCCTGCCCTGGCATGACCCCTACACCAGAGAGATCAGGAGTGAGTGGCTTAGAGACAGATATACCAGATATATGTCACCCAGAGAACCCCATAATTAAGGTGAATAGGCATATAGAAACAGAGACATTTCCATACTGGATGAGATCCATGACCTGAATGGTCCACTATCCTGTTTCCTATGGTGTGCAACTTCCAGATGTTTCAGAGGAAAGCATGAGAGCCCTGCAGATGTGGGGTAATCTATCTGTCCACACATCCACACAATTAGGTCTCATCCTGATCTCTGATAGGTAGAGATTGGCTTAAGCCCTGAAGCACAAAGTTTAATAGCCCTCCCCCAAAAAGGTGTGTTAGCATTAATTATAACAACTCTGGCTATTCTGGTCATTGGTATAATTGTCTTGTTTATTGGTATAAACAATAAGTCATTGGTATAAACAACTTCCCATGGCAGTGAGTTCCACAGCTTAATTACACATTGCGTGAATTTTATCAGTACTGAATTTCCAACCTTTTAATTTCATTGAATGTCTCCTAGTTGTTATGTTATAAGACAGGAAGAACAGAAGCTTCTGCTTTACCTCCCCTAAGTGATGTTCAATGATCACTCAGTACATAAGGTGCTTGCATGAGATCTGCTTTATTCTGTGTCCAGTTCCAAGGGGCTGTGCATAACAAAGCACCCTGCCCAAACTTTCTGTCTTGGAAGCTCAGCCCTTCAAGGTACAGTACCCAATACTATACTGTGTTCCATTCATTATTTCATATGCTTTTATCATTTGCTGTCTTTTTCATGCCTTTCTAAGATAAACAATCCCAATCTTTTCCATCTCTCCTCCTTGCCTTCCTGGTGTTCCCTTTTGGTTCAGTGATTCCCATCTTCCGAGACTATTAATGTTTGTCTTACTAACATGGAAGCCACCACTAAAGATTATCCTTTCTTTATTTTAAAGTTTAGGGCCTTTTTGACTAACCTTCTCATTTCACTGACATCTCCCTTTGTAGAGTTTAGTGACACTTTTTGGTACCCTGCCTGTCCCTCAGATGATGACCTAATTATACTTCAATCACTGTTGCCTAGTGGCCCAGCTATTGTCACTTCTTGAATTAGTGTTACTGTTTGTTACTTAAGATTAAGTCAATAATAGCCTTTGTTCTTGTGTGCTGTCTAGTGCTAGCTGTTAGAAGCCATAATTTAAAAGTGTCAGGAAATTGTTTCTATAAGCATTGCCCTATTGTGCCATTTGATGGTTTACATGTGGGTAGTTGAAGTTGTTAGATTTTGCTGCCTCTTTGATCTCTCACCACCTTGTGAATTAATTTTTTTTCTTGATACAGAGGTGGCTGCATAGCCATGCTGATATATTTACAGTGTTATGGTTTGGGATTTGTATCCATATAGATTTGATTTCTGACCAGATGAGGAGAGGTAAAGCAGGGGAAAACCTGGTTAAAGGAGTTGAACTCTATGGTCCAGATCCTCAAAAGGTTTTTAGAAACCTCTCATTAATTTCACTATTACTTAGGCTATGTCTACACTTAAAATGCTACAGCTGCTGCAGCGCCACTGTAGCACTTCAGTGTAGACCACTGGTTCTCAACATATTTACCATTGTGGGCCACATCCAATACTACCTGTATGGCCCTGAGGCTGTCACATGGGCTGCAGCTCTGTGCTGATTGGGCCTCAAGCAGCCCATGGGCCGCAGGTTGAGAACCACTGGTGCTCCTGTTGCTGTAATTAACCTGCCTCCCTGAGGGCTTGGCTACACTTGCACGTTATACCCCAATAAAGCCGCCCAGAGCACTCTACCTCACTCCCCGTCCACACTGGCAAGGCACGTAGAGTGTTCTGACTCCCTGGCTACAGCGCTCCTGGTACTCCACCTCCCCGAGAAGGATAACGTCTGATGCGCATTGGGTGAGACACTGCAGCTTCAGTGTAAACAAGGATTTACGTTACTCCGCTCTGATTGACCTCTGGAAATGTCCCATAATCCCCTTAAGCCAAGTGGCCTCTCTTGTGATTGTTGTGAACTCCTGAAGGAATGTGGAAGTGCCCCTTTCAAAGCTCCGTTTCAGAGAGCAGCTGCTTATCTGGTCCAAGAAAAAAACAAACAGCTAATGTTTGCTTTGAGTGAGTGAGAGAGAGGCGGGGGGGAAGAGGGGTCTGAAATTACAAGACAGTGTGCTGACACACTCAGTACCCCAAAAACCCACTCTCTCTCCCCCCACATACACACAACACACTCCCTGACAATCTCCACCCCACCCCCCCATTTGAAAAGCACGTTGCAGCCACTTGAATGCTGGGATAGCTGCCCATAATGCACTGCTCCCAATGCTGCTGCAAGTGCCACAATGTGGCCACGCCAGTGCGCTTGCAGCTCTCAGTGTGGACAGACCGGAGCGCTTTCCTCAGTGCGCTCTCCAAAGGCTGGTTTAACTCAAAGCGCTCTACATCTGCAAGTGTAGCCAGGCCCTGAGAGTCTGTAGCTAGGTTGACAGAAGAATTCTTTCATTGAACTAGTGCTGTCTACACTGGGGGCTAGATTGGCATAGCTATATCTCGAGGGTGTGGATTTTTCACACACCTAAGAGACATAGCTGTGCCAATGTAATTTTTCAGCGTAGACCAACCCTTAATGTCTCAGCTACTGTCACTTCTTGAATTATTTTGATTTCAATGGGAGTTAGGCAGCTAAGTACTTTTGAGGATCTGGACCTATGTGATACAAGGTTATTTACCAGCATAACAATACCTGTATAATTACAGGTCACTATAGTTACACCAGTATCACTCCCTGTGTAGACACACTTATTCCAGAAGGTGAGACTGCATCAGGTGGGGGAAGAGCAGAAGTTCATGAGACTCTCAGAATAAGAGAGAAGTACCCACCTCTCTTCTCAAGGAAGAAGCAGAATCTTTCCCTGGCACAAAGGGATCATCCACATGCCCCTAAAGATGTGCAAAGTAAAAAAGATTTTCTGACAAATCATATGTGCAAATTTATGAAGCTATCTGAAAATGTATTCATATTTGATCTCAGACTTTTCAGTGACCCAAAGTCATATCTAGTTGCAGGTCAGGTTTCAGCTACATGGCTGGTGTAAGGGTATGGAGCAGCATAAACAACTAACCTCTGTGGGCCAAATTCTACTCCCAGTTACATGCATTTGACTTCAGTGAGGCTGCATGTGTGTATCTGGCCACAGAATTGTGGGTTCTGTGCCTAACATTTTCAAAAGTGGCTAGTGATTTTCGGTAGCCAAGTTAAGGTACATTGAAGTGACCTGATTTCCAGAAAGTGCCAAGGCCCTGGGGGTATGAAAAACACTCCCCTGTAGTGTCTCAGTCTGGACACCCAAAATTACTCATAGAGCTAGTCAAAAAAGTGGGGGGGTTACATTTCTCAAGTCCTGGATGAATTTCTAGTAAAAATGAGAAAAGACACCCACCCCAGAATAGCACCTGGATGTGAGCAGGGACTTGAACCTCTGGGCTATTTGCACATTCGTATTCATATTCATTTATTCTCTCTCAAAAGGTCTCAGTGTTGTTCTGCATAGGAACAAAAACAGATTTTGAAACACGATTTTTTGTTAAATGGAAGTATTGCTTTCCAGCCAGCCCTAATTACTAGACACTTTTGAGAATTTAGACTTGGCTTTTATTCACTTGCTTTGAGGAGCAACACATTCCCTCAACTTTTTTTTTTTTTTTTTTAAGATGGGTTAAGTTTTTTCCATGGAAAACAGAACTGCAATACAAGGGATATTTTCCTGCATTACACTTCATCTTAAGAGCAGATTTGCATTGGCAGGCAAACTTAATGCCTAAACCTCATTTTATTCCCAGAAGAATTCAACATCATTATTATCTACAAGAAGTACTAATGACTGACTGAAGAGGAAACTTCCTCGGCTGCTTCAGTCTCCTATCACTGCAACAAGCTGATATTGCTTCAGGAGTCAATGGAAGGTGCAGTGCTGTGCGATCATGATTCCTCTTCATCACAGTGAGCAGTCAGTGATGAGATAAAAAAATATGCTTTTGAAAAGGAAGCAGAATTTCAGAGGGAAAACTCCACCCTTGTTGAGCATGCAGTTGGTGTAATTTGCAATAAAGAACAGAACAGTGCTCTTCCTTGGCATAAATAATTTAAATGCCACAACTACTGTAGCAGCCACTTGGAATGTAAATTGCTAATTCTAGAGACCTAAATCCCCTGATTTCAATATCAAACTATTTAGAGCTTATGCTTGTCAGACCACAGCCAGTTCTTAGATGGCAGAACTCAGAGAAACTAAAAGCCCTTCTCTATTCAAATGGTAATTACAAAATCTAGACCACCTCCCCCACATCAAATCTTTACCGATATATGCATAATTATTCTAATAAACAAAAAGAATAGCACTCTATTTAAAGGAACACTTTTGAAATGTCTGCACAGTTAGACCTATCCATTTCGCCTGCATTTTGTCTGCCAGATTCCATTGTTTTGAGAAGACATATTACTGAAACCCACAAGAATCCCTCTGCCTCTGAGAGATAGCCTGCCTGCTCACAAGAAGGGCAAAGCAGAAAGATAGCATGACACTACTACATACACCTGTGGTAGCAAAGGAACCCCTGAGGCCTAAGAAAAATACTGTAGGATGTTGATGTGCAATGAACATAAAATAGGCCCTGACTTTTTGACTAACTTGAAAGATACGATATATACTTGAAAGTTACTGATAACATTGTGAAAACTGGCACTGTGTTCTCTATTATGTGCAATGGCCTTTGATTTTGTTTTGTTTTGTCCTGAGTCTTTTAAGATGGTACCACTTGAAGAAACTTCCAAAATGTCCCACCAGAAAACTTGGAGACACTCCCTTATGGATAGTTGGTATTAGTTGTCCTAAAGTTGCTCTTAAGGTATGTCTACACTGCAATGTAAGTGCGAGCTCAGACTCAGGTTTGAGCCCAAATTCCCTCCATCCTCTGTCTACACACAAATCTCTTGGACCCAGCAAGGGTGGAGGATTAAAGGCCAAGTCACTGACCCAGGTTTTAAGCACTATTGATTTGCAGTGTAGATGCACCTCCCTCCACCTCAACTCAAGTCCTGAGTGTTCGCCAAAAGTATCCCACAATCCCATGGGCCGACTTTCTTTGTCCTCTCTCGACCAAGAATCGCCAGTTGATAGGAAACAGAGGCAACCCTCTTTATCCTGGGACAGCAACTCAGTGAGTCGGCATTTCACCATTCCATTTTATTCTGACCATTGAACTGCAAAGGCATCTTTGAGGACTTTCTGCACTGGCAATGGATACCGACCAGGAAGAGTCTTTTGAAAAGTGCTCTGCTTCATGGTCATGGGAGTATAGCCAGATTCTGGATAATCTCTGGTGCCAGGTCAGCAAAAGAGTGGATTTTTGTTTGAGTACTAGAAATGACCATGCATGCCAGCAAATAGGAAAGAAATGGGCAGTATTGGAAATTTACCAGACCAGTGATTGATCCTCTCCCTGCACCAAGCCAGTACTGTAGAACCAGAACCACACCTTGGGCAGCATGTCTCTTTTAAAATGTGTTTGATTGGGTACTGGGTGCTGCAGTGAGCACAGAGCTAGTAGTGGTGCATGATGACCTGATTAGCTGTGATGGTGACTTGGTGGCCCCAGAATCCAGCATGGAAAGTGATGGGAGCCAGAAGCAGATGTCCAATGAGGCCAACGAACAGACTCTGCTGATGACATCAGTCCCCGAGGAGGCTTTGCCACAGGAGCAGCTGTAGCACATCCTGGGGCTATACTTGGAAGAGCTTTTTGATGCCCACCCCCTTAAGGAATGGCCCATTTTAGAATCAGCAGCAGACATGGAAGCAGCAGAAGCTGCCCCAGAGCATGGTAAGTTTCTGGCTCCATTTTAATGTTTGTTAATATAGGAATGGGCGGGATTTCCATTCTATGAACTTGTCATAACCAGGACATGGGTGATCAGACCTAGTGGTCAGAGCAGGAGTCAGGCCAACTCAGGTACCAGGAGATCAAAGTTCAAGATAGCTCAGAGAGCAGACTGAGAGTCAGGCAACAGAAGAGAGGCAGGGTCAGGTTACCAGGAGGTCAGAGTCCACAATGGGCCAGGGACAAACTGAGAATAAGGAGTCAGGCAGGGTCAGAAACCAGAGCCTAGGGTTTGTCACAAGCAGCATCTGGAGCAGAGACAGGGAGGCAGTCTATTTTGTTGCTCAGACAGTTCTCCTTCATGATTTCCTGGATTATATACTAGTATCGGCCAATCAGTGGGCTATCTGAGGCCGCCACTCAGGTCCTGCTGGGCAGTATTCCTGTGAAGCCCAGCCTCACAGGGTCCTCCCCAGGGAGGCTAGCCTAAGCCACTTGTGGTGATACAGAGGCATCAGCAGCTCCAAACGCTCAGTGGTCCTATGTTCCAGGTATGTAGATTCTAACAAAAGCAATGTAAAAGTTATTACCACCCCCAGGTAGCAGCATGTATTTGCAGATAGTACCAGTGCCTTTGCATCTCCTGTCCTACCACCATAGCTATGTGAAATTTAAAATGGAGACCAGGAAATGTAAACAGTAAAAAATGAATATAAAAGTGAATTTTCAGTGAAAATAAATGTAAAAGTAAAAGTAAAAGTGAAAGGCAAACCATTTTGCTAGAGCATTCCTAGTTATTAAAAATAATAAGCTTACATTGCCATCCTTGTAAGAACACAGCTCTGTAACCACTCAACAGTGCAACACTGAAAACAGTGAACTTGGGGGGGGGGGGACCTGGGGGAAAGTGTGGAAATGTGTTCATTCCATTTAAAAATGTTGTCCATTTCAGTTAAATGTAGTCTATATAGCCCATAGGTGGCTAAATCATTTGTCCCAAATATGACTGGGGTTTAATGTTTTATCCAGAAATGTGCCAGGAGGAGATGGGTTAAGGAGGATGGCAGTGAAGTTCTATGTGTTTGCATGCAGTCAGAACAGGCTAAGTCATGCGGACACTAATGCAGCATCCTGTTGATTCCTTCATGAATTCTGACCCAATCCCAAATGCTAATAGCTGAAAACTTTTCCCATAGCAGGAACTCTACGTATAGGTAGTCACATTTCAGGGAAGGACATATTTTCCGGAGCCATTTCGGTAGCTGACCAGCTCATTCCAGTCATAGATGTGCTGTTCACTCACTATACGGTCAAATACTTCAATGGCATAAACTGGTGGTTTCCCAATGGCAGCCTGGAATAACACTTCTTTTAGCCAGTTGGGCACCACAAGTACTATGTCATGTCCTCCAAAATATAGAATGCCTCAAATGATGGAGAAAATTTTTGTAGCACAGCCTTGTCTCCCCCCAAATCCCAAGTTGTTCTGCAATTTCTAGAAAAAAAGCAGCTGGGATTTTTAACTTACTATTGTCTCTGAAATTTGTTCACTGTGATTAACTAGGCTGTGTCCAGGGAGCTTCTGTGGTCTGAAACATCCCTCTCACAACATACTGACGTTCAGTTTTAAAAAGTAATAATTTATGTCCTTGAAATTCCACAAAGATTTTTTCTGTTCTCCTGCTCTGAGCTATTTGAAGCAAAACATCTCGGTGTCTTTTCTTCTTCCTGGCTACTCGACTTTCATAGGCTGTACTACCACCACAGCTCACCCGCAATGCAGCAAAAGTCTGAGTCAATGAACTGTCATGGACCATTCCAAGAGGAAATGTTTCTGTGATGAACTTATGGGTGAAGTTCTGGACAGGTCCAACAAGGAGGTCCAGTGCCAAAGAGAGAGGGACTTATGGGTAGAAGAAAGGCATGGTGATAGGCAAGAGGAAAGGCTCAGGCAGGCTGCACAGCTCGAGGACAGGGTTTCTCCGAGGGAGCAGGCACTTGCTGTGCAGTTCCTGGAAAAAGGAATAGCAGCTAAGGGAGGATGACAGAGCTCAGTAGAAAGAACTGTTTGAGCAGCTGCTATCATTGGTGGTGGCAAAAGTACCAGCTCCTGCACCAAGGCTTGAGTCTCCTCTACAGTACACTGTGCTGCTGTCCAGGAACAGCTTGGACAACTCCATAGCTGGGTAGCCCATGGAATCAAGCCCTATGAGTGCCTGGGCCCTGCAATTGTGCCCCAGGAAGTCCTCGATGCTGACCCCTCCACTGTGAATAGCTCCACCCCTCTCCTCCAAGTGCATGGCAAATGTGGAAGGAAGGGAAAGGAGAACAGGGGCTAGGGAACATGCAACAGTAGGGGATATCTGTCTTGTTCATATTTTCACCATTTGCACTTGTTTATGCTCCTTGTTCTTTTTATTTTTTAAAGAGGTTCTGTTGTTACAGGTATTTTGGTGTGGTAATAGGAGCTGCTGTGTCTGGCAATGGATTAATGTCCTTTTTCTAATAAATATGTATAACTAAAGGTTTTTATTTTATTAAGCAATTGTATTGGTATCACTTCCTCACATCAAATCATGCGTATTTAAAATAATAAAGGTAAACAAATGATCAGGGACAATTGGTAATTTGTATGCAAACACTATTTCTCTATGCATTTAGCCACATCAGTCCATACCTCAATCACTTCCTTCCATACAGTGAATCAAAGCCACACTACTGTGAATCTGAGGCCCACCGCCTTCCCTAGGCTCCAGAGCCCGAGCAGCAGCCTGAGACACAACTTCAAAGCCCTGTTTATACAGCTATTTTGAGAATGCTAGCATGAGCCCAACTATCCGAATCTGTCAACCGGGCCTGGCAGGCTCGCTTCCGCAAGCATGTGGACATACAGTAGGTATCTCAACTGAAACTAGGGCCTTATTGGGCTAGGTACTGTACTTGCACACAGTAAGAGACTCTATCCCCCAGACAGCCTACATTCTAAAGAAGCAGGACAAATTGTGGGAGAAAGGAAGCGTTATCCCCATTTTTCCAGGTGGACAACTTCGGCACAGAGAGATTAAGATAAAGGTCACACAGAAACTCTTGAGTCCCAGTCTGATGCTTCAACCAGAAGTGCTCCTTTTGGTCCTTCATTTTTTTATTGGGAATGTCTGATTTTGAGGACAAAATATGCTTCAGTGGACTATTCTGTGTTGTATATTGCTGTTCTACAATATTTCTCTTGCAGTTAGCCAGAGTGGTGTGAAGTGTTGTCCCTAATACAATCGTGCATTTTGGATATCTTGCATATTCTGCCTAGGGTGACCAGCTGTCCCGATTTTTTAGGGACAGTCCCGATATTTGGGGCTTAGTGTTATATAGGCGCCTATTACCCCCCACCCCCTATCCCAATTTTTCATACTTGCTGTCTGGTCACCCTAATTCTGCCACATAGACCTTCCCTGTAGATAGTGTAGGGCCCAGAACAGTGGAGAGACACTTTTTGCATTCGAAAACAGGAAGGCACAGCAGTAACTGGGTATCATTAACTATTGCAACTGTTGCCTTTTGAAAATCCCAGTAGATGAGCTGGAGTCAGGGCACCCAGGCAGTGAGGGTCTGAACATGCGGAACTAGATTATCGCTCATCCTTAGCTTTGAAAATTCCACCAAATTCATAGAACACTGAGCACTCAGATTCTCTGCTGTACGCATAAAAGCCTGATTTGAAAACCCCCCTGCACAGCTTTTAGCATATGTACTGTGACTGAACCACAGGTTCTGAGGAGCTTTACTGACTATGCTGCAATCAAGATAATGACTATGTCAAACACACATGTCATCACAGATATATAGAGAAAGGCATCACTGTTCTCATCTCCATTATTGTGTACAGACTTGAGGCAAAAGCACTGGTCAAAGCTCCATTACTTCCACTAACACAATAGTGCTTTATAAGATGACTAAAGGAGGGTTAGTCATTTGAATGCATGGGAATACTAAGAAAGGCTTTTCTTTGCTTGGATCTAATTAGATCTGGTTTTGTCAGGGAAAACCTAGTATGCTTGTATATTTCCATTTGGTATCACATATAAGCATAGGAGAAGATTGGGGATATGTCACAGAGGTAACGCGTGGGAGCAGCACCCAGATTTCGGAAGCACGGCGGTGGGGTGGCAGTAACGTGAGGCATTCTGTGCCAGCTAGTCAGTTTGCCCACGTAAGGGCAGGGCAGGGAGCAGCTCTTCTTGACTCATGGCACAGCCCACGTGGGGAAACTGACCAGTAGACACAGAGTGGCTGGAGTTGCTGCTCGCTGCCTCTCCCACTCAATCTCCTAGGGGGGCATAGAGAAACATTCATGGGGTGGGGAGCCAGGAGTTCTCTGCTAGCTGGTCCGTTTCCCCTTCATGGTCTGTGTAAGGGGAAGTCAGGAAAGCAGCAACCCAGGAAAGCCAGGCGGCTGAGCTGCTTCCCAAGCGTCTGTGCAGGTACAGCCCAGGGTGAGTGACAGAGTGAATTACCCCGGGGGCATTGGAATTCTGCATCTGGCTCAGCTGCTGGGTGGGAAATGGGACTTCTTCTTCCCCTGGAATAGCTGGGGTTGGGTCAGGGCTGGCTCTAGCTTTTTTGCTGCACCAAGCACCAAGCCGCTGAAGCAAAAAAAAGCCGGCCGGAGTGCCGAAGCAAAAAAAAAAAACACCCGCCACTTGAAATGTGCCACCCCAGGCACGTGCTTCCTTTGCCGCTGCCTGGAGTTGGCCCTGGGTTGGATCAGACCCACCCCCAGGAACCTCCCCTGCTACAGGAAAATCTGCACCCCTCCCCTGCTTCCTGCCCCATCACTCCGCAGCCTCGGGGAAGGGGGTCACTGTATGGGGAGCTGCCTCCATGTCCGCCCAACCCCTTTGCATTCAGACCCTTACACACACACACAGAACCTCCCCCACTGAGCCTCCCGCACCCAGACACCCCTCCGTCGAGCCCCATCCCTTATGCCCTCCCTTGTCAAGTCCCCACCGCACTTGAATCCCTTCCTGGCCAAGCCTCATCCCCTGCATCCAGAGCCCCCCTGCCAAGTCCTACCCCCACACACCCAGATCCCACACTGAGCCTCACCCCCCACCACCCCTTGACCTGCCCCCCGCAAATATAGAAGTCAAACTATGCCTATACATGTAAGAAATAGTATTCTATGGCTTTCATCCTCTGATACCCAGGAGGTTTTTTTGTAGGCAATGAGGTTTTTTTGGTTGAATGAGGAAAGCTAAGAAACTCCACAAATGGTTGTAGAGGGGCTACCTCAAGATATCTGAGAGCAAATAGATCTTTCAGCAGGTTATAAAGTACCAGAAAGTACATTCTGCCTTGTGATGAATCAGATAGCATGGGATTGAAAGACATTGAATATTGATCTCTTGCTTTCTTTCCTTTTGGAGTGGGAAGTTATCAACCCTGACATCAATTTAAAGGAAGCCACCATACTTCCCTACATCCTCAATGTGATCTTGTCCTAGAAGGTCTGATTTCTTAGATTAGAGATGTCCAAAGGCTTTGGCACGGTTTTAGCCATATTTGCCAGTCTCCTTGGCACTGGCACCATTGAAGTGAGTTTAAGTAGTCATTAGCACTGACTTTTTTGGCAAGGTTTGTGAAGGAGAGGACAGTGGTTAAGATGTAGACTCTTCCCCAGATTTGGGACATGGGCAAAGATTCCCACTAACTGGTCTCTTAATTCAGTTTGAAGCAGTCCAATATTCTTAGATAGAGCCTCCATTGTGGCGACGACACAGGAAAGGAAATAGAACACCAGGTTTGTGGTAGCCAGAGAGCTTTAAAAGCCTCCTGCAAAAAGCCTCCCAGGAAAACTTTTCCTGGGGTTTTTATTTCTCTCCTTACTTTGTTTACAACTCTTCTTAGTGGTTACATTCTTGTGCATGAAGAAAACATGCAGTGTACAATTACACAAGATAGCAAACCCATTTCTTGTGCGCGTGAACACCAGCTGCGAGGGTACAATCAAATCAGCCAAATAAGTTTCCCAAACACAAACGCGGGGGTGTAAACAGCTCCAGCCTCGTTGCCATGGGAGCAGTTTGCCGCGCCCATGAGCTGACGATTCGGGAGCTATACATTCCTACACTCCATGGCAAGCAAGGAATTTCCCATGGTATTGCTCATTATACAAGATCCAATAAACTCAGAAACACTTTCCTTTCCCACCGGGAATAATTTTCCTGGGCTTTAAAAATTGATAAAGTTGTATTTTTTCCAAATGTGACGTATTTTGGCAATGTAAAACACAAGGTGCTCCATGACACCCCTTAATTTCTGTTCATGCTATTCCACCAGAAAAACAAGAGCCCATGAGCATGGCCATCTCTCCTTAACGTTGAGTGGGTGTATACTGTTTACGCTAGGAACAGAAGGCCCCTTTCATCCAACCCATGCTAAACATTCCATGGACAGCGTGGCTCTTGTGTCTCAAAACTTAGAGCGTGGGCAGTTTCCATCCTCCATTCCAAATCTATTTGGTCATTGTTCAGCCATAGGACAAGTGTAATGGCTCTTTTACATGCCTGTGTCTCAAAAACAACCAAAGAGTTAAAGAATATATAGATTAAAGAAAAAAGATCCTCGGTGGGGCAAAAAACAACTACTACACTGATGCCCTGTTTCTGCTACATCCATCTGCATCAACTGAGTCTTTTATTCATGTCTAGGGTTTTCACTAGTATTTTTATTCTTATTGTTTTAGCTACTGATCCATGTGTTTTAACTGCATTAAAAATCATTAATCTTGCAAGTTAAAAGGAGTGGTGCTGCCATTTACCGCTGTGCTGAGGGTTTCACAGATCCTCTAAAGTTCTACTCTCGATCTCTGCAAGCATTTTTCTCTGTCTCGTTTTGTTTTTATTTTTTTCATTTCCACAGTGAGATATCAAATCAACTAAATGAAGGAGAACTATCATGTCTCGTTGCAATTACATTCAAGAGAACTGCAGATGCTCGTTTATGTGGTCTAAATGCTTAGAAAATAGAATCTATGTTCATGTGCTCTCATTTGTTGCTTCACAACAAAAATTCAGTCTGTCAGTTTTACTGCCTGTTAATAGAAAAGATAATAGAAACAAAATGGGAGAAATTATATCATCTGCCCTTGACAGATGTTTTAGCATATTTTAACAATCCAAGTTGATATTTCTTTTTGGGTTACTTTGAAATGAAATGGGTAACGAAAACATCTGAAATATTAATACTGAAAATCCTTATAATGGTAGATTTTTCCACAGATGAAATATATGAATTCCACAGATGGCAGAGAGAATTCAAATGGCTTCGCAGGAGAAGTGGATTAGAGCAGGTTCCTTAGGAACATCAAGGCCCAGCAGTCTGAGTGGGCTTGATGTAGCAGTGACTTAGTGAAAAGTCATCATTCTACCCAGATGGCCAGATTGGGAAGATCAAGAAATCAGGGAGAAAGATAAGGAAGAAGAATCTTCCTGGGAAGAAAAGTCTATATGGATTTTTATTAACCCAGCAAATGAGTGCATATGAATATATATCCTATTTTCTAAGAATTTAGTACATAGGATCAATCGCACAGAATGGCAAATGCTTGTTTATATCTCTTGCCCATCATTTTTTAAGAGAGAGAGATCTGAGCTATAAAATTCACATCCAGAACTAACCCAACATTTAGATCTGAGGTTTTGGCTGAGTCTAGAGACATGAGCCAGCTGTGATAGATTCTGGGTCTTCACAACATTTGGGAGTATTTGAATCCAGGATTTAGATTCAAATTTTTAAGATGAGAGGCAGAATGCAAAGAATTGGTATGTTGGCATATGTCTTTATTTTCAAAAAGACATGTTGCAAAAAATCACAAATTCATGAGTACTATATAACATAAAATACAGGGTAAAAATTTTAAAAGCACCAAGTCACTTCAGTCCTTTGTAAATGGACTTGGTGCTTTTGAAATTTTTAGCCATAGTCAATAGTGTATATTCAGTCCAACAGTAGGGACAGGAGAGGCCTACATGAGAGGCTTCAGATTCTAAAAATATTCAAAAACTTCTAAGCAGTTTGAAAGCATAAATGTAACATTGTAGAATGAAACAATTTTAAAAAAAAAAACTATGGTCAGATTCTGATCCTATTTATATTGGCGTGCACCCAAACTCCGCTCACCTGAGGTCAATGGAGGTACAGCAGCAGAAACCGGATGTAAATGAAATCAGAATCAGACACCACTCTCTGTGATTTGCTTCTGCCTCTTAGAGATGAATCCAGATAACACATGGATTCCTGGATTAATGCTTTTTGATCTTAATAACTTAGTGACAAAGGGCCAGATCTTCCAGTGTATCAGATCTATGCTCATTGCATATAAATGGGGGTTCCAAAGAGGATGGATCTAGACTGTTCTCAGTGGTACCAGATGACAGAACAAGGAGTAATGGTCTCAAGTTGCAGTGGGGGAGGTTTAGATTGGATATTAGGAAAAACTTTTTCACTAGGAGGGTGGTGAAGCACTGGAATTAGTTACCTAGGGAGGCGGTGGAATCTCCTTCCTTAGAGGTTTTTAAGGTCAGGCTTGACAAAGCCCTGGCTGGGATGATTTAGTTGGGGATTGGTCCTTCTTTGAGCAGGGGGTTGGACTAGATGACCTCCTGAGGTCCCTTCCAACCCTGACATTCTATGATTCTATGATAAAAGGGGACAAATATAGGTGGTTTTCTGACAATTTTCTGTCCTCCTGGTTCTAGGGGAAGCAAGGGGAAAGAGGGCAATTTGATCCCAGCTTCAAGTAAGACAAATCTAGTTAAGATTACAGAAACCCAAGACACCATGGTTAGGGTGAATGTCAGACTGTTTTTATTTGCTGTTTACACAGACACTTACCTCTTTGCTATGGAAAAAGGGTCCCCCAAGGATCTGTACTAGGACCTGTACTGTTGAACATATTCATAAATGATCTTGAAAAGGGGGTGAAAAGTGAGATGGCAACATTTGCAGGCAATACAAAACTACTCAAGATAGTTAAGTCCAAAGCTGACTGTGAAGCGTTACAAAGGGATCTCACAAAACTGAGTGACTGGGCAACAAAATGGCAGATGAAATTCAGTGTTAATAAATGCAAAGTAATTCATATTGGAAAACATAATCACAACTATGCATACAAAATAATGGAGACTAAATTAGCTGTTACCACTGCAGAAAGAGATCTTGGAGTCATTGTGGATAGTTCTCCAAAAATATCTGCTCAATGTGCAGCAGCAGTCAAAAAAAGCTAACAGAATGTTAGGAACCATTAGGAAAGGGATAGATAATAAGGCAGAAAATACCACAATGCCACTATATATATCCATGTCATGCCCACATCTTGAATACTGCATGCAGTTCTGGTCACCCCATCTCAAAAAAGATATGTTAGAACTGGAAGAAGTACAGAGAAGGGCAATATGAGGAGAGATTTAAAAGACTGAGACTGTTCACCTAGGAAAATAGATGACTGAGGGGAGATACGATAGAGGTCTATAAAATCATGAATGGAATGGAGAGAGTGAATAGGGAAGTGTTATTTCCCCTTCACATAATGCAAGAACCAGGGGTCACCCAATCAAATTAATAGGAAGCAGGTTTAAAACAATCATAAGGAAGTGCTACTTCACACAATGCAGTCTACTTGTGGAACTTGTTGCCAAGGGATGTTGTGAAAGCCAAAAAATTAACTGGGTTCAAATCTTATGCTCTGGGTGTCTCTAAACCTCTGATTGACAGAAGCTGGGACTTGACAACAGGGGATGGATCACTCAATAATTGCCATTTCCTGTGCATTCCCTCTGAAGCATCTGGCACTGGCTACTGTCTGAAGACAGCATACTGGGGCTAGAGATGGACCATTGGTCTGACCCAGTAGGGCCATTTTTATGTTCTTATAATGCCCCTGCCCCCTCATCCCCCTTATGGCTACACTGAATAGTGGCTCTAGAAGTTTACAGCTGACACCATAAACCTCAAAGGCAACTTTCCCTCCATCCTCTTTGTGATGCTCAGGTGATATAAAATGAATGAAGCAAAAAAGGCCAATATCATCCTGGGATGTATTACCAGGAGTACCATATGTAAGACATAGGAGATAATTGTCTTTCTCCATTCAGCACTGGTAGACCTTAGCTTCAGTACTGAGTCCAGTTCTGGGCACCACATTTTAGGAAAGTCCACTTCACAGAGTCCAGAGGAGAGCAACAAAAATGATAAAAGGTTTAGAAAACATGACCTAAGAGGAATGGTTAAAAAAAACTGGGCATGTTTAGTCTTGAGACAAGAAGACTGCAGTGGGGGAGGAAGGTTGGGGATGTGATAACAATCTTCAAATATGTAAAGGGCTGTTATAAAGAGGGCACTAATCAATTTATTTTCATATCCACTGAAGGTAGGACAAGAGGTAATGGGTTTAATCTTCAGCAAAAGAGATTCATTTTAGAAAATAAGAAAACTTTCTAACCATAAGGGTGGTTAACCTCTGGAATAGGCTTCCAAGGGAGGTTGTAGAATCCCCATCCCTGGAGGTTTTTCAGAACAGCTTTGACAGACACCCTGTCATGGATGGTCTAGGTTTACTTTGTCCTGCCTCAGCACAGGGGCTGGACTTCATAATATCTTGGTCCCTTCCACCCTACATTTTCTATGATTCTCTGATAATCCCACTACATTTTGGGGGCTTGATTCTGATTTTACACCTGTTTTATACCAAGCAACTCTATTGCCTTCAGTGGAGTGACTCCTGATTTACATAAGCCACAATGAGAGGAGAATCAAGGCTTTTAATCTCTCAGCTTTCAAGGGCACAACTCCTTCCACCCTTTCTCCTACTCGTAAAGGTCCATTTTCATGTCACAGCACTATTATACGCTAGCTATTTCAGTGCAGCCAATGTAAGGGTTTTTCATACATAAAAGCTTGTGGAAGCTTTGCAAATCTAGGGAAGGAGCTCTCTGCCACCATCTAATGGTGAACCAAAGAAAGAGATGGAACAAGGCACACCTTATTTGCATATTAGTTAACCAAAATGTTCACACTGGGTTGATGGATAAGGTTCATTTAAGTTATGAGTGTGGGGGTAATGAAATGTTATCCTTGTTGTGTAACAAAAAGGTAATAGAATTGTACTTAATACGTCCTGAGTGAAGAGTCACCATAATCAAAAGTTCAGTCTTGCATTGCTCAAGAATGGAGCTGGACACAAGGGACAAAGAAGGAGGAGAAAGGGGCTTCTACCTTGTAATAAGATGCAAATGCTTGTTGGCAAAGACTCTGCTCAAGGGTCCTATGTGTTATTTAATCCTCTCTACAATGTAATGACAGAGCTGAGTGAACTCTGGTAAGGACCTGAATGCAGCATCTGAAAGGCAGCAGCAAGGTGCCTCTAACCCAGCATCATTACAACTGGGATAGGTAGAGCGTGAGCTCCCAGTCTTGGCATTATGACTGGAGGTGACAGGATGTTGAGAGATGGAGTAGAAGCAACAGTGTGAGACAGTGGCACAGTGAGATACAATGCGGAGGCACTGGCACCACATCTTTTCATGGAAATCCCTAAGAAGACAGACTTGCTCAAGAGCACTGGGACTTCACTAAAACATGACTATGTTTCACAGAAGGGGATAGAGGGGAAGTGGCATATGAACAGGTTTGACAGACACCCTGTCAAGGATGGTCTAGGTTTACTTGGTCCTGCCTCCGCAAAGGGCCTGGACTTCATAATCTCTTGAGCTCCCTTCCAGCCCTACATTTTCTATGATTCTCTGATAATCCCACTACACTTTTTGGGCTTGATTCTGATTTTACACCTGTTTTATATCAAGCAACTCTATTGACCTCAGTGGAGTGACTCCTTATTTACACAAACCACATTAGATGGTCACACTGGCAGGTGGGAAAACTGAGGCAAAAGACTACTGCCAAAGATACTGTGAGGTGGGTGTGATGGGTTCGGTCACAGACACCCTTAGGACTGTCACCTGATGTGCTGGAATTACTTCTGAGCCAGTTTTCCCTGCCAGCTTGGGACTCCAGAACCCTCCCTTGTTGAGCCAGACACGCTCATCTGCTGCAACACAGACCCAGGTCTGGTCCACGCCCCCAAAGCTGAAGACTTTAACCAAAAACTGCTCAGCAAGTCACCTATCTCCAGCACCCAGACACCCAGTTCCCAATGGGATCCAAACCCCAAATAAGTCTGTTTTACTCTGTATAAAGCTTATACAGGTAAACTCAGAAATTGTTCGCCCTCTATAACACTGATTGAGTGATATGCACAACTGTTTGCTCCCCCAGGTATTAATCACTCACTCTGGGTTTAGTAATAAACAAAAGTGATTTTATTAAGTATAAAAAGTAGGATTTAGGTGGTTTCAAGTAATAACAGACGGACCAAAGTAAGTTACCAAGCAAAATAAAACAAAACAAGCAAGTCTAAGCCTAATACATTAAGAAACTGAATACATGTAACTCTCACCCTTAGAGATGTTCCAATAAGCTTCTTTCACAGACTAGACTCCTTCCTAGTCTGGCCCAATCCTTTCCCCTGGTACAGTCCTTGTTCCAGCTCAGGTGGTAACTAAGGGATTTCTCATGACTGGCAGGCCCCTTTGTTCTGTTCCACCCCCTTTTATATCTTTGGCACAAGGTGGGAATCCTTTGTCTCTCTCTGGGTTTCCACCCTTCCTTCTAAATGGAAAAGTACTAGGTTTAAGATAGATTCCAATATCATGTGACATGTTCACATGTCTACATATACAGGAAGGCTTACAAGTAAACAGAGCCATTTACAGACAATTGTCCTAGTTAATGGGAGCCATCAAGATTCCAAGACGCTATTAATGGCCCACACTTTACATAGTTACAATAAGACTTCAGAGTAATGCTTCATATTTCTAGCTTCAGATACAAGAATGATACATTCATACAAATAGGATGACCACACTTAGTAGTTTATAAGCTTTATAATGATGCCTTACAAGAGAACTTTTGCATAAAGCATATTCCAGTTACATTATGTTCACACTCATAAGCATATTTCCATAAAAATATGGAGTGCAACATCATAGTGAGCACCCCCAGTTATTTGTATAATTGTGCAGTTATAAATATACAATGTATAAATGTGCAGTTATAAATATACAATGTATAAATGTACATACAATACAGTTAAGTTATTGTTGTTGTGTTTTCCCAAATTAATACTATGTTCCTTTTCCTCTTAATAAAATTGTCCTGGTTTTATAAACAGATTCAGTAGTGCTCGCGAAAGAAGATTTCCTTATTAAAGGCATCCAGGGAAAGTAGTTAGCTTTTCCCAGGTTTCTGGGGGGGAGCCAGAGTGTTAGTTAATGTCAAGAGAAACACCTACATATATTAACCCAGCCTTTTTTCCTGCCAACAACACCTGGCAGAAGGGTTACATACACAAGTGTTCTATTTACAATAATCCTTCTCTTTAAGAGATGAATGTTCCTGATGCTGGCTTCTTAAAGACACCTCTGCGTTTGGGAATAGACTGTTTTAATTCACTACAGCTGCACTTACTATCGGCACTATTAATGACACTGAAGAGATAGTGATGGTAATTTTGGTACATACAGACTTCTAGATTTCCAGTACAAATTCAAGCATTTCAAACTTTGCCATTGGTTGGCAGTGGGGCTTGAGACCAATGCTACTACAGCGATGTCTAACTCCTTGGAAGGAAACTGTTTCTAGCCAGTAATTGCTGTTTAGTGTGTGACACAAAAGGTATCTTTGTGGGGTAGAAGAGTCTGTTTCCCTCCAGATATTCACATCCTGGATGACTAACTTCAGCCACATTTTAAGCTTTGAAGCTGCGCCAGCAAAGGCTTCCTGGAATGTTTCAAACAATTCAGCTTTAATTTGAGGCAGAACATTAGCATCTTCAATGAACTCAAACATAAAGTGATGTAACTCACAGTACTCAGGGAACTAGTGAGCTTCAAAGATCTTTTGTAGCTCCTCTGGTGCTCTGCTGATATCAGTGATAGGAATCTGTGGTTGAAAATCCTGTCAAGAGAACTGGAATCTACTTCATTTGGTTCCTATGAATGCCAATTCCAGCTGCAGCCTCCAAAAGGGAAGTTCATTTTTGAGAAGCTCGTTAAAGAGCAGAACAATCAGAGTAAATGTCATATACATTAATCACCTTCTTAAATAGATAAAGCAAATAGCCATGACTGTATTAAATCTGATTCCCTGAAAATGCAGCACAGATTATGAAAATTAATATTGCATCTGATAGTTTTCTAAACAAGGCAAGATTGTTCTCTTATAATGGACAGGGTGCCACAAGCTGCAATGGCTAGTATGCTGCTTTTTTTCACATCTTCAGCGGTCCTGAATTACTCACGTGGCAGACAGAAGGGTGTGAGAGCAAAAGACCATTTTACAGATCCAAAGGACTATGGAGTCATCATAACTTATTTTGGGGACTGCTGTTCTTTTAGACATTTAAAACAAGGGATCAGGATTTCAACCACAATCCCTACAAAATTAGCCCTTGGGAAAACATCTTCACACACTGGGCTACAGTGCAATTAGCTTTTCACCACACTGTCAGCCTAATCTGACCCTAAAGCCAACTGAATTGGCCCAGGGAGGCTTGGCCGGTGAAAGTGTGAGCCTTGTGTGTGTGCAGACATGACACAGGAGCTTCTAACAGCACCCGGTCCCTTGTGCTGGCATAGCAGGGAAAGCAGGTATACTATGATTTGTCTGTGCCACACGCATCCTCAGCTATGCTAGGCCTAATGGCCATTTGCAGCTGGCATGAGTTAGAACAGCTTAACATGGCCCATGGGGACCAACCCCTCACAGAGCTATAGTAGGGTCAGAGGAGTACAAAGATGATCTTTAAGCTACATTTTCCCTTTCCTTTTCCTCCCTAACTTGCACTCTGTGGAGATTAGCCATATCCCTGGATCTGGCCCACTGTATTTTACCAGTAAGGAGGGAGATATTTCTGCTCTTAAGTATCAGGCAGCAACTATGTAGCAGACAAAATAATGTGGGTGCAGTTTGCTAGGGATGAGCCATAATGGGGTATTCCCAGATCCTCAGCCATCTGAGGAGGGTGTTGGTGGCTGCCAGCAAGATCTATGGGCAATTACAGACCTTGTTGACGCTGATGGGTATGCTAACTGCCCTTCACTCCGGCTAAATGGAAGAAGCAGTTGAGCTCTTTTACAGAGTAAGAGAGCAGAAACAATAGAAGCCACCGCACAAAGCACTGGCCAGATGTAAGGCCTAGGCAGAAGCTGAGCCATGGTTTTCCCTGGAGACTGACTTTTGCCTGCACACATTAGGGTACCCCACCTTTTCCCAATTCGTAGGGCTCCAGGTGTATACTACTTCTGAAGGTTTGCAGGACCTTTTACCAGTAAAGAGCCTTACACAGTAATATACTACATAACCTCTATTTATTAACAATTACCAAAAACAGACTGCACATGCTACACATACAGTGCTTACCACTTCCAATAAGACACATGAACTTTTCTTGATGGCCAGTCAGAATCAGGTTCATCTGGGGGACTCCAGTTTCTGCACAGTGTCATTGGTAGAGTGTTGAGATCTGGCAGCTCTGATCTTTCAAGCTATATCCTGGAGTTGGTTCCTAAAGAACTTCCTTTTGGAGCCCAGTTTATATAGTGAAATTTGAGTCATTTTTAGCTGTACCTTAACCAATCATTATACTAAAATTTTACTAACCAGTCCTGACATATTGTAACAAAATTCTCTAACCACCACCTTAATTAATTTACACCTCCCTCCCTCACTCACTCACTCATGCCCATCACCCCAATTGGGGTATGGGCCGCCAACCACAGATCTCCAGAGTCCTTTATCCTGGGCCATTTGCTCTAGCTGGTTCCAGGTATAGCCCATTTTTATGCTATCAGCCTGAAGGTCGCATCACCAGGTGTTTCTTGGACAGCCTCTTTTCCACTTGCCTTGGGGGTTCCACCGCAATGCCTGTCTAGTGATGTTGGTTGGCTGCTTGCGTAGTGTGTGTCCTATCCAACCCCACCTTCTCCTTCTAATTTCTTCCTCTGCTGGAAGTTGACGGGTCCTCTCCAAGAGGTAGATGTTGCTGATGGTGTCTGGCCAGCGGATCTGGAGAATCCTTCTAAGGCAACTATTTATGAAGGTCTGGATCTTCCTGGTGGTTGTTTTAGTTATCCTCCAGGTTTCAGCTCCTAGCAAAATTAATTATGTAACAGACAGAAACAATTAAAGAACCAGACAGAGACCATACAGATAAAGAGTAGGGAAGTGGGGACCATAATGACAAAACAATAAAAAAATGAGGCTTTTACAACCACAACTATTGATACCTACTACAGGACAGGCCCAACAAAGAAAGTAACAGAATGCCACTATTCGTCACCTACAGCCCCCAACTAAAACCTCTCCAGTGCATCGTGAAGGATTTACAACCTATCCTGAAGGACAATCCCTCACTCTCACAGACCTTGGGAGACAGGCCAGTCCTCGCTTACAGACAGCCCCCCAACCTGAAGCAAATATTCACCAGCAACTACACACACACACAACAAAAACACTCCAGGAACCAATCCCTGCAACAAACCCCGTTGCCAACTCTGTCCGCATATCTATTCAAGGGACACCATCATAGGACTTAACCACATCAGCCACACCATCAGGGGCTCATTCACCTGCACATCTACCAATGTGATATATGCCATCATGTGCCAGCAATGCCCCTCTGCCATGTACATTGGCCAAACTGGACAGTCTCTACGCAAAAGAATAAATGGACACAAATCAGACATTAAGAATAGTAACCTTTAAAAACCAGTAGGAGAGCACTTCAATCTCCCTGGACACTGAATAACAGACTTAAAAAGTGGCAATTCTTCAACTACAAAAATTCAAGAACAGACGTCAACGAGAAACTGAAGAACTGGAATTAATTTGCAAACTGGACACCATCAAATTAGGCCTGAATAAAGACAGAGTGGCTGGATTGCTACAAAAAGTAATTTTCCCTCTGTTGATATTCACCCCTTCTTGTTAACTATTGAGAATAGGCCACTTCCACCTTGACTGATTTGGCCTCGTTAGCAATGACCCTCCACTTGCTAAGGCAACGCCCATCTTTTCATGTGCTGTAATATATATACTGCTTACTGTATTTTTCACTCCGTGCATCTGATGAAGTGGGTTTTAGCCCACAAAAGCTTATGCCCAAATAAATTTGTTAGTCTCTAAGGTGCTAGAAGGCCCCCTCGTTGTTTTAACTATTGATAAGTGACTTTTTTGACAGACAGAATGCTATCAAACTAAGTTATTTTTAACCATCTTAATAAATAATAATAAATTAATGGAGATATGCCATCTCCTAGAACTGGAAGGGACCTCAAAAGGTCATGGAGTCCAGCCCCCTGCCTTCACTAGCAGGACCAAGAACTGATTTTGCCCCAGATCCCTAAGTGGCCCCCTCAAGGATTGAACTCACAACCCTGGGTTTAGCAGGGCAATGCTCAAACCACTGAGCTATCCCTCCCTGAGAGAGTGCTTCTTTTTAGGCAGAGTGCTGGAAGGCAGGCTGGGGTTTGTGAGGCAGGAAACTGCCTTTCATCCAGCACTGTGGAGGAAACTGTTCCTATTGTGTCCAGGGAAACAGCATTCTTTGTAAATAAATAGAATTGCATAGAATAAATACCTGACTCATATAATCGATTTCTCCTCCTAATGGAAACAATCCCAAAGGCCACAAATATTAGCTAGCCGCTCAGTAACTTATACTATATCATTTTAACATCAGTAGCAGGAAAAATCAGAATGATCTGATGTGAGAACTTTCAGATTCAGCAGATAAAAGACAAATAGGCCCTGTCTTGGCTCAGTCGGTGGGGATCTGCTAAAATGCTTATCCCTCTCTCTGGGCCACATCATTGCTTTGTTTGACAGGAATATCGATATTTTTGCCGACAAGCTTCTGCCGCACCTTTTTTGTTTCTGTTCTGTGACAATGATTTTGAAACAGAAAGAAACAAATGTGTATCCAAAAGACATATGATTGAATTTATATTTAGGGTTCCTAGTAACATTTGACACTGTCAGTGCAAACCTCACCATGTTTTTTAATGTTAGCAAAATGCAAACCTCATGCTTTTTAATGTTATGAAAGTGCAAACCTCATGTTTTTTAATGTTGCCAAAATGCTGAGTTAAAATTCCATTGTGGTGAGTTAAAGTGTCCTGTGCCTTTTTTTTTTTTTTCCAAATACAAACTCAATGTTATTCAATGGAATTCTCCAGGGCAGGAAATCCACCGAAGGATATGTGGAATTTTAAAGCTTTACAGCTAAGAATTTGTGAGTAGATGGCAGAATCAATTATATAAGGGGTAGGGAAACCAATAACCATGCCTGGTTGGGTATATTCCTACCTTATGAGAGGAGACTCAAAGAGTTTGGCTTGTTTAGCCCAACCAAAAGAAGGCTGAGGGGAAATATGATTGCTCTCTATAAATACATCAGAGGGATAAATACCAGGGAGGGAGAGAAGTTATTTAAGTTAAGTGCCAATATGGACACAAGAACAAATGGATATAAACTGGCCATCAACAAGTTTAGGATCAAAATTAGATGAAGGTTTCTAACCATTAAAGGAGTGAATTTCTGGAACAGCCTTCCAAGGGGAGAAGTGGGGGCAAAAAACCTAACTGGCTTCAAGACTGAGATTCATAGGTTTGTGCAGGGGATGGTATGATGGGACTGCCTACAATGGCATGTGGCCCAACGGTGACTGCCATATCAAAAATCCCCAATGGCTGGTGATGGGACTAGATGGGGAGGGCTCTGAATTACTACAGAGAATTCTTTCACAGGGATCTGCCTGGTGGGTCTTGCCAACATGCCCAGGGTCTAACAGATCACCATATTTGGGGTCGGGATGGAATTTTACCGTCGGTCAGATTGGTTCAGACCTTGGGGGCTTTTTGCTTTCCCGTGCAGCATGGTGCATGGGTCCCTTTGCAGGTTTAAACTAGCGTAAATGGTGAATTCTCTGTAACTTGAAGTCTTTAAACCATTATTGGAGGTGAATGCCTGGCTGCAAAGATGGTGTCGCCAGTAGGGCTTCAGCTTCCTTGACCATGGGATGCTGTTCCAGGAAGAAGGACTGCTAAGCAGAGATGGGGTCCACCTATCGAGGAAGGGGAAGAGCATATTTGGATACAGACTGGTTAACCTAGTGAGGACTTTAAACTAGGTTTCGAAGGGGGCAGGTGACCAAAGCCCACAGGTAAGGCAAAAACATGGTGACATGGGAGAAGGTTCGGAATTTGGGGGGAGCATGGGCTGTTATAGCAGGGATAAAGGAGAGACAAGACAGAACGGGGGGGGAGGGATCAAATCAGTATCTTATATGTCTGTATACTAATGCGAGAAGTATGGGAAATAAGCAGGAAGAGCTCGAAATGCTAGTAAATAAACACACCTATGACATAGTTGGCATCAGAGAGACTTGGTGGGATAATATGTATGACTGGAATATTGGTATAGAAGGGTACAGCTTGCTCAGGAAGGACAGGCAGGTAAAAAAGGAAGGAGGTGTTGCCTTATATATTAAAAATGTATATACTTGGACTGAGGTTGAGATGGAAATAGGAGACAGACTTGTTGAAAGTCTCTAGGTAAGGATAAAAGGGATAAAAAACAAGGATGATGTCATGGTAGGGGTCTACTGCAGCCCACCTAACCAGGAAGAAGAGGTGTGTGAGGCTTTTTTTAAACAACTAACAAAATCATCCAAAGCACAGGACTTGGTGGTGATGGGGGACTTCAACTACTCAGACATCTGTTGGGAAAATAACACAGCAGGGCACAGATTATCCAATAAATTCTTGGACTGTATTGGAAACCATTTTTTATTTCAGAAGGTGGAGAAAGCTACTAGGGGAGAGGCACTTCTAGATTTGATTTTGACAAATAGGGAGGAACTGGGTTGAGAATTTGAAAGTGGAAGACAGCTTGGGTGAAAGTAATCATGAAATGATAGAGTTCATGATTCTAAGGAATGATAGAAGGGAGAACAGCAAAATAAAGACAATGGATTTCAAGAAGGCAGACTTTAGCAAACTATGGGAGTTGGTAGATAAGATCCTATGGGAAGCAAGTGTAAGGGGGAAAATAATTGAAGACAGTTGGCAGTTTTTCAAAGAGACATTATTATGGGCACAAGAGCAAACTATCTCACTGGGTAGGAAAGATAGGAAGTATGACAAGAGACCACCCTGACTTAACCAAGAGATCTTCAATTATCTAAAAATCAAAAAAGAGAGTCCTACAAAAAGGGGAAACTAGGTCAAATTACAAAGGATGAATATAAACAACTAACACAAGCATATAGGGACAAAATTAGAAAGGCCAAGGCACAGAACGAGATCAAACTAGCTAGAGACATAAAGGGTAACAAGAAAACATTCTACAAATACATTAGAAGCAAGAGGAAGACCAAGGACAGGGTAGGCCCATTTCTCAATGAGAGGGTGCGGGGGGAAATAATAACAAAAAATGTGGAAATGGCAGAGGCGCTTAATGACTTCTTTGTTTCAGTTTTCACCAAGATGGTTGGTGGTGATTGAACATCTAACATAGTGAATACCAGTGAAAATGAAGTAGGATCAGAAGAGGCTAAAATAGGGAAAGAACAAGTTAAAAATTACTTAGACAAATTGGATGTCTTCAAGTCACCAGGGCCTGATGAAATGCATCCTAGAATACTCAAGGAGCTGACTGAGGAGATATCTGAGCCATTAGCGATTATCTTTGAAAAGTCATGGAAGATGGGAGAGATTCCACAAGACTGGAAAAGGGCAAATATGGTGCCCATCCATAAAAAGGGAAATAAGGACAACCCCGTGAATTAAAGACAGTCAGCTTAACTTCTGTACCCGGAAAGATAATGGATAAAATAACTAAGCAATCAATTTGCAAACATTGAGAAGATAATAAGGTGATGTGACAGTCAGCATGGATTTGTCAAAAACAAATCATATCAAACCAATCTGATAGCTTTCTTTGATAGGATAACAAGTGTGGTGGATAGGGGGGAAGCAGTAGACTTGGTATATCTTGACTTTAGTAAAGCTTTTGATACTGTCTCACATGACCTTCTCATAAACAAACTAGGGAAATACAACCTAGATGGAGCTACTATAAGGTAGGCGCAAAACTGGTTGGACAATCATTCCCAGAGAGTAGTTATCAGTGGTTCACAGTCATGCTGGAAGGGCATAACAAGTGGGGTTCTGCAGGGATCAGTTCTGGGTCTGGTACTGTTCAATATCTTCATTAGTGATTTAGATAATGGCATAGAGAATACACTTATAAAGTTTGCAGATGATACCAAGCTGGGAGAGGTTGCAAGTGCTTTGAAGGATAGGATTAAAATTCAAAATGATCTAGACAAACTGGAGAAATGGTCTGAAGTAAATAGGATGAAATTCAATAAGGACAAATGCAAAATACTCCATTTAGGAAGAAAAAATCAGTTGCACACATACAAAATGGGAAGTGACTGCCTAGGAAGGAGTACTGCGGAAAGGGATCTGGGGGACATAGTGGACCACAAGTTAAATATGAGGCAACAGTGTAACGCTGTTGCAAAAAAAGCGAATATCATTCTGGGATGTATTAGCAGTAGTGTTGTGAGCAAGACACTAGAAGTAATTCTTCCACTCTACTCTGCACTGATTAGGCCTCAACTGGAGTATTGTGTCCAGTTCTGGGCACCACATTTCAGGAAGGATGTGGACAAATTGGAGAGAGTCCAGAGAAGAGCAACAAACATGATTAAAGGTCTATAAAACATGACCTATGAGGGAAGATTGAAAAAACTGGGTTTGTTTAGTCTGGAAAAGAGAAGACTGACGGGGGACATGATAACAGTTTTCAAGAACATAAAAGGTTGTTACAAGGAGGAGGGAGAAAATTGTTTTTCTTAACCTCTGAGGATAGGACAAGAAGCAATGGGCTTAAATTGCAGCAAGGGAGGTTTAGGTTGAACACTGGGAAAAGCTTCCTAACTGTCAGGGTGGTTAAGCACTGGAATAAATTGCCTAGGGAGGTTTTAGAATCTTCATCATTGGAGATTTTTAAGAGCAGGTTAGATAAATACCTGTCAGAAATGGTCTAGATAATACTTAGTCCTGCCATGAGTGCAGGGGACTGGACTAGATGGGTGACCTCTTGAGGTCCCTTCCAGTCCTAGGATTCTATGATTTGAGGACTTCAGTAATTCAGCCAGAGGTTATAGATCTATTATAGGAGTGGGTGGGTGAGGTTCTGTGGCCTGCAATGTTCAGGAAGTCAGACTAGATGATCATGATGGTCCCTTCTGACCTTAGAGTCCATGAGTCTACAAGGACATACAGTTCTTCATTCCTCATGAAAAGATGGATTAAATAATTTCTAATGTATGTGTGATTTTTAGCCTTCAATATCTCCATGGTAATTCTTATCATCATCTTGGTGTTTCTTTTTCCTTCTGCCCAGCTACAATTGTTTGTTTCAGTCTCTCTCCCTCTTCACTTTACTATTTTATCTCGTTTCCTGTGCATCTGTTCTCTCTGATTTCTCCAGGTCTCTGAAGTTTCTCTTTTTTTAAGTTTCCTTACCCATCACTTCATTGAATCTGCCATCCACTTGCAAGTTTTTACAGTCCTGAAACCTTAAAGTTCCACCTTATTCTTCAAGGGTTTTTCTGTGCAGTGAATCCCATTGCATATCATTAGGTTCCTGTACAAAAGGTACTCTTTTCTTGCAGTACAAATGGAATGTTAAGGATCTAGGAACCTTTTGAGATTCCATCATCACCAGCTGTGCCCATGACTCCAGGTAGTTTGAATTAATGTGCTGTTACATTTCTTGTTCTGGCATTACAAGTCTCCACTAAGAGACTTAAATAAAGGAGTTAATGGCTTATCGCTGACAACTGTTTATTTGTTACCTTTGGGAGGCAACACTGGTGGCCAGCTGATGGTCCAGCTCTCAGTTTCTTGCCAGGTGTTTTCAGCTTGTGAGAAGTCACTTTGTTTCAGCTTGAGAAGTAAATTGCTAAATCCATTCTATGGCTTGTTACCTACCCAGTTTTAGGGTGCAAGCCCCTTTTTTCCCCACCCACTGCATCTCCTTCTGGAATGTGAACTGTGATGGAAAATAATCTGAAATAAAATAGAAAGGGACTAGATTCAGGCTCTCTAACCCTTTGGGCTGTTACTTGGAGCACCTCAGCTGATCTCAACTATTGGGCCAGAATGCTGCTAGGAGAGAGGCAGTCTCCAAGGTAGTTAGTACCCAAAACATATAGGCTCTTTATAGACTCTTATCGTTCATCAGATAACATATGTGTCTTGTGCTCACTGTTGGAGAAGGAATTAAATTGAGTTGACCAAAACTAGCCTGGAAAGCAAGAGTGAAATCTAAACACTTGTGCTGTCCACCTTGTGTGAGGCTGGGCACAACTAGGGAAGCTAACAGGAGACTCGAGAACATCTATATTGGAGCGCAAACATTATGTTATGCTATTATTAGTTTGTACTCATTTGAATGTGATGTAAGCCAAAGCCCATCTAGTTAAAGATTGGTCTTTTTCACTAAGAAGAATCTGATGTGCAAGAGAAGTATTTCTTTGGCTCATTTACCTGTGGTCCTGGAAGCTACCATTGTGAAGAAAGTTGCTCCTCACTATTTCTGGTTATCGTAATTATTAATACCGTTAGTACTAATCATATATCTAATATATATGAAACAATAGCTTTTATGTACATTGCAGCAGGTAGGCTTTTGATTGGTATTCCACACAATAGCCTGTCACAGTGTGATAAATGGACCAGCAGACAAGAAAAGCACAAAACATTTATTAAGTAAATGAAAGATTTTGGCTCAATTCAGAAAGCCTTGGATTTTCACCTTGGATAAGCATATCAGGTCATAGAAGTAGTTTGTTTTTTATAATCACTGCCTTATCTCTACAGACCCCTTAGTACTAACTTGCTTTCCACTTAATCAAAACCTCACTTTTAATTGGTAAATTTCCCTGTGATGGGGTGTATCTACCCTGCACCGGCCCAGCTAGGGTTAGCTGCACTTTGTGGGCTGAAGGGGCCACGCCCCTTTGCCCTTGCTGGGCGTGCTCCGACTGGAGACAGAATATAAAAGGGAGCAGCTCAGCTCAGTCTGGGCTGACAGGGAAGGAGAGCAGGTGTGTACTACAGGCTCTTGAGAGGACGCCCTTGGAGCCTCAGGCAGCAGAAGTCAGTTGTGCTGAAGGCCCCACGACAGGGTACAGCCAACACCCAAAGGAGCATGCCTTCCTGCTAAAGGAGAGCTGCATCAACCCTGGCCACTTGGCCATGCTGCCCTGAACAGAAGGACAGCTGCACAGATGCTCTCCATTAGGCCACCCATCTTTGAAGACAAAGGCTTTCCTTGGGAACAAGGAACAGTCCGGGGAACCCTTGCTGCTTGAGCCGAAAACCCAAACTTTTGTCTCTGGGCTCAACACCCTGCAATGGGGTGTATCTACCTGGGACACACCCAGACAATGATGTGTTTCGGTGGTTTGTCTTTAGAGTAGCTCCTTTATCATAGTAGAGAAGATTGACTGAAGAATTCCAATCAAACACTTGCCTGCTGTCTATGTTGGGTGGAAATCTAGACTTGCAGGGACTCATTCAGCACTTTCATAACAAGTTTGTGGACTGCAGGCAGGAAAGATGATAGGTGTGCAGTTGAACAGGTTGCCATTGTCAGCCTTGGGGCACTATACAGCCCATTTCTGATTCTTTCTCCTGAAGGCATGGGACTGGCAGAACTCTTGTACACTTCTGGGCTTTAGCTCCTTCAGATTTACCTAATTGTGGTAAGCTGTATAATCATCTCTAAACACATTTGATCTACCTGCTTTGCAAAATATTCCTTTTGAAAATAATTGACTACTGATTATCTGCTGTTATTGCAAATTTCACCACTAATCATTTTTAATCTTAACTTTATTTTCTGCTGCTCCTTCTCTAGGTTTCTTTTGGCTTATAGGAAAAATAACTTTCATTGCCCTCTCTCACTAGTATGAAAAGTGTGAAGAATAGTCATGTTTTGGGGTAGGTGAGGTCCTTCTTTAAACCTCTCGTTAAAACTAAGTTGTTGAGCATAAGATTTTAATTTCTGTTTTATGATTTGCCTAGATGGGCAGGTACATTTGTCTTCCCATCCCCCTGTTGTTTCTTTATTCTACACGAGTATACCCATGTCATTTTGATTTTGTCATTTTTATGTTCCCTTCGATCTTTTATTTTCTTTATGTCTCATACACATTTCTGTATATTAAGCCATCTTTCTTTTCACTGGTTGCAGGTAGAGGAAAGTGTAGTGAATATAATGTGCTAGAATATATCTTTAGAACCCCCAATGGGACTTTCAAACTACGAATAAATGTTATTTTCTACATTGGGCAAATAAATGGCCCATGGTGGAAATAAATCATTTATTTCCACCATAGAACTATTGATTTAAGCAGTAAGATGTTCCTATAGTATAGAGGAGGAAAGGTCAGCCAGTCAGTAGTAACTGACAGATCCCTTGCCCAAATGTAACTTTACAAAATATAGTTTCACTATTTCTCATCCAGTACTTTTCCTTGTCCAAGCAAAAAAAGATCTGAATGAAGTTAAAATATTTTCTCTTTGAAGTAAAGTTGGTTTGCACTAGTGACACTATAGTTCAGGGGTGGCCAACCTGTGGCTCCGGAGCCACATGCGGCTCTTCAGAAGTTAATATGCGGCTCCTGGTATAGGCACTGACTCCAGGGCTGGAGCTACAGGCACCAACTTTCCAGTGTGCCAGGGGGTGCTCACTGCTCATGATATATGCATGAGTTGTGTACAAAGAATTATGTAGGGGTGCTGGAAATATGTTCTTAAAATGTGTTTTGGAGGCAGTGCCCAGTCTACCCTAGACAAAGGAAATCTATATTATCTTTCTAACTAGCTTGATTACAAGCAAAGGACAAGGAAAGTACATTTACATATAAGATAAATAAAGCCATCAAGCTAACAAGCAGCAGCTTAGGGAGCACATTGAGGGACAGACTTTGCACCCCAAAAATCCTTTGTGGCTCTTGAAGCAGAGACAATGGACTTTGGATAATATAATGGGAGCAAAAAGACATTTTAGTTATCCATCTCTTAGGGGCATAGGGAATCACACCCTGTGAGCTTGTGAAAAGTTGGATTCTTTTGTCCTGAAGGGCAGGAGGTGCTGATAATTTGCAGTATGTGAGAAACTGTTTTAGGCAAAGCTATATCTTGCTAGAATTAAGTTTGAGTCACTAGAAAGAGTGTTTTGTTTTGTTTTGATTGTAACCATACCTCCCTTTTTCTCTTGCTTGGTATCACTTTCATCTGTTTTTGTTAATAAATTTATTCTTGTTTTATTCCAAAACCATCTTAGTGGTGTGCATTAATGTGAAGTGTGAGCATTCAGCTAACCTAGCAGGTTGGTGTGTACACTGTTTTGCTGGAGCAGCAAACTTAATAACTTCTGAGAGTGTCCAGGGAGAGGAACTACAGAAAGGGTTTTCCAGGAGAACTCAGGAACTTGGCTCAATGATCCCTGCAAGCCAAGGTTAAGACCAGCAGAGTCTCGAGGAATTTGCTGGTGAGAAAGGCAGACTGGTACAACAGGGAGATGACAGTCTAATCACCAGCAAAGGTCTCACATACTGAGGCAGAGGGGTAAAAAAGTGGTTCGCAGTTCTGGGTGTCCTGAACAGAATGTCACAGTAATAAAAACTGGCTTTTACTAAATGTCTTTTGGCCTAGATTACAAGCACAGCTATGGGATGGAACTAGAGAGGTGTAAAGGAACTATGTGGGGGTCTCTAATTCTAAACTAGCTCTACACTGATTTGGTCCCGCAGGGGGTTGTATGACAGCCGATTGTGGCCCTCCCCCTAACACATTCTGACCTTAGGTCCATGAAACAAAGTGGCACAGGACCCACATACGTCAGCTCTATGACAGACCCAGGGATACGTTCAAACTGTGAAAAATCCTCAGCTAACCTAACATGCCAGCTTTACAGCCCCTTTGTTCAACCTGCATAGAGGAGCCATGTCACACAACAGACTCTGGCCTTCATCTTTAGATTGCAGAGAATTTTACAAAAGAGAGTCTCATTTTCTCCAGTCACAGGAAGAGAAATGATGTGACTTTCCCCAGGTGACACATCAGGTCAGTAGCAGAGGCAGAAATAGAACCCATGTCTTCTGATTCCCGGTCCAGTGCCTTAGCTAGTGTACAGTATTGTCTTCCTATAAATGTAATAAATTGAAGGTACCTTCCTAAGGGTGACCACATAAAATTTTCAATAAAAATGTAATTAACCACATATATTTTGTACAAAAAAAGTCCTCTGGAAATGATATATTTCCATTATTCTTATTTCAGCTCTTTGCTTAATTGTCTCACACAATGTACTTCCATTAAAATGCACATTTACTCTCCGAAAAGTCAGAATATGATATTAAAAGTAATATATTTGACCTTTAAGTGAGCTTTTCTTTCAATTTCTGCATTTCTAATAGAATTTATAACACATTATAGCTGTTCACTCTAATTCTACTGTAATTATTCTTCATAAAAAATGAAAGTGATCAAGATTACTGTGGGAAGTACATAGAAATATATTAAAGAACAAATTAAAAATATACTCGGGTATTTAGGAGATTTTTTTCCTTTGCCGGTATTGTTTATGATGTATTTTATACAGTACAAGACAAAAGGCATATACAGAAAATAGATCCTCATATAAATTGCCAACGTCTATTGTGTGCATACGAAATTGAAGCTCAAGAGGAAAACAGGAAAGAAATAATTAGGGTACTATATTAGAGCTGTGGTGAGAAATGAAAGCTCTCCAACACATGGGGGATGAAAAATCAGCTGAACTGGGAGAGTGAAAGAAGAAAAGGAAGGGGGGAAATCTTCTTTCCAGCAAACTCCATAAAAAACACCTTCTTCCCTTCAATTCCACCAATAGCATTTCACAGGCCAAGTTCCCAGGACTGTATTCAGTTTTACTTAGTCCTCACCTAGGCAAAGACTTAGTGGTTTCAGTAGGAAGCCCATCATTGAAAATGTTCTTCTTCATTCCTCTCTTGTGCAAGCAAGGGAAATTTATTGACTTGGATAGCAACGCTAATCTCAACTTTCACAGAATCTCACTAACAGAGATACTGTTTCTAAGGTACCAAGCCACCTACACTATACAGAGCTGTAAAGATCAAAACGTTTACCTTCAGATCAACATCCACATTTCAAGTTTCAAATTTCAAATTCACTTTCAAGTCCCTTCATGGTCAATCCCCACTGTAGCTATCATCTCTCATTCTGAATGAGTCATTTGCTATTGATGCTCACCTCCATTTGGCCCAAGATGACAGCTTCCATTGCCCACTTGTTAAAAGTTCAAACAAACGCATTTGTGTTTTCTTCCATCCTGCCACACATGCTTGGGAGGAACTCCCTATAAGCATCTGGAAAGCCATTTCATTATCCACCTCCAAACTCCTCCTCAGAACTCTTCTTTGCCATGTTGCCTACAGAAAACTTGACAACAGTTTGACCATAGGTGTGCTGAAACCACTGCCTATTATGCTGACCAAGATAATCTCATTGTTTCCTTGTCTGTCCCTATCTGTATCCATTTGTTGCTTCTTCTCTCATACTTAGATTGTAAATTCCTCAGGGCAAGGACCATCTTTTTCTTCTGTGTTTGTACAGCACCTAGCACAATGGGGTCCTGGTTCATGACTAAGACTCCTAGGCACAAGGGTAATAGAAGTAAATAATAATAATAATAATAATGCATTTTAGTATGGATGACATTTCTGCTGGTACCTTTCCAGTGTTCAAAATAGTGGGTTTGCACATAAAAATGCAGCAGAGTAGCCAGTCTTGAAGGGTTGGTGAGTGTTTTAAGGGTGTCCCTGTTCAAAGGAATCAGCAGTTCATTATTTTTTTGTGTATAGCAATCACAGAAAAAAGATTTTTGCCAGAATCAGACAGGATCAAGTAGGAGTTGCAGAACGCATGAAAGAGATCAACATGTTATCTTCCCTTAACAGACCCATCATCTTTCTGAGGACAGCACCCCAATGATAGCCATACAGATGCCAAAGGAAAAAGTATGACATAATTTGTCTGTGAACTGAAAATCCAAATGAGTCTCCATCTTGGGGATTTGTGGGTGCTCAGGATTGTGCCATTAAGTTGCAATATGAAAACAGAGTCAGAAAGGCTGGCTTAGTGCAGTAATAAATGCAGCTGGAGCAACTTCCCACACTGGGCCAGGAGCATTCAGATAAGATTGACATTGGAGGGGGAGGTAAAAGTAGGAAATGACTTTGTCCTGCATTAAGTGAGACGCGAGTGGAGTGCTAACATATCAGGTAATAGGCGCAAAATTTAAATGCACACAATTAAGTGTAAGAATAACCCAGACAAATTAATTTCAGATTTTTACAGTAACGAATGTTTCTCTTCTTTTTTCTGTCTTCTTTCATTTCTCTTTTGCATACTCAGCAGCAGCCAGGCACTGAGATCATGGACAGAGATGGTATACACTCAGAAGGAAACTGCACTGTGTAACACAGATTTAATACTTGACCCTGGGACTATGCTGACTGGCCAAAGAACTGGCCATAAGTCTAAGAAGCTCCTTTAAAATACAATAAACAAACTACATTTTTCTGCGTTGTCATATATCACTAGCTAACCCATGTTACAGCCACACCCTGTCTTCCACCTTACAATGTACTCAGTGAGTCTATTAAAAAGGCAATGGACACAAAATAGCAGCATCTACATACTATGATGGGAACAATCTGCAATATTTACAGTGGATGGGATTTTCAGAAATGTATAAGGGCCAGATCCTCAAAGATAGTTAGGCACATAAATATGTTTGAGGATCTTGGCCTAAATGACTGAAAAGCCCATTGATTTTCAATAGGACTTGTGCGCCTAAATCACTTAGGGTATGTCTACCCTGCATCTGGGAGCGAGTCTCTCAAGCCAGCTAGACAGACTTGCACTAGCTCCAGCTGAACTAGCATCTTAAAAATAGCAGTGTTGATGTTGTGACTTGGGCGGCAGTTCAGGGTCTCAAGTCCACCCAGCCCCCTGAATCTGAGCTTTGGTGGCTAGCCCAAGCCTCTGCCAGTGTCACAACAGCCACACTGCTATTCTTAGTGTGCTAGCGTGAACTGAGCTAGCACAAGTCTGCCTCCCATCTGCAGCGTATACATACCTTAATGCTTTGTTGAAAATCCCATCCTTCATAATCATTTAATGGGGGTTGGGGTGTACCATTTAAAGTGAGGGGCCCATAGAATCCCTTCTCTGCCCTCTCTCCTCCCCTCTTGACCCTCCTCTTCCCCTCTTAGGCGCACACCATTCAGCAACAGCCTGATCCCTCCGGCCCATGAGCCCCTACACACACACCCTCCAAATCTGAATGCCCCCCTCCCCTCTGTTCCACAGCCTATGTTGAAGATCACACACAGACAAATATTGAAATCTCCGGTATTTCCAAATTAAGATCAGAACAAAGTCTTCACAACCCCCGAAACCATGCAAAACTTGCATATTTCAGTTTCTGAGTTTAGAATGAACCCAAGAAAGGTTTATTAAGATGGTCATGCAAGCAAGCCTGGAACTTGCCTCTTTGCATGGTTTGGCCTCAAAGCAGATGAAATTCTGCCTTTTTGATTTTTAACTAATTTCAACCCAAAATTCAAAATGAAACTACAGTAATAGTGACTCGAAGATTAAAACCAAAGGAAACATTTCACACACATACAAAAATGTCATATCAAGATACAAAAATGGCACCCAAATAAGAAATATGTCTTGAATAAGCAGTATGCCTTTTCATTTCATAATATAAATGCACTTAAAAAAATTAGAATTAAAAAATTAGAATTAAAAACTGCAAATGTATATTATATGTCTCTTTTTTTAGTTTACTACAAATTAAATCATCCTTTGTACTACAAGCAAACAGAAGCGAACAGCAGGGGGAAAGACCACACTGAGAACGCATGATTCATCAAGGAAAAGTAGTTTCCACAACTCTGTTGGCAAATATATCATTCTTTTGTTAAAAACAGATGAATTCCTGGTTTCCTTTTTGTGCTTTTCTTCACCCTTTTCTTCTGTCTGTAGGGCACGGTTTGTTTTTCCTGACAGCATTTGAGATTTCTGCCAACACACACTGAGCACAGTAAGTGAAGAAGAAACAATTTGGCTGTTATTTCTATACTTTACAAATACTAATTTGCTTCTTACACTAACATTTTTAATCCTGGATACCATGGGCCTGATTTTCAGAAAGTTAAGTGTTCTTTATTATTATTTTTATGCATGAAAATGTGTGCCTACTTTGATGCAGACTGATTGCAATTGTACATTCTATTCTAGAATGTGCATATAGAATATTAGGGTTGGAAGGGACCTCAGGAGGTCATCTGGTCCAACCCCCTGCTCAAAGCAGAACCAATCCCCAGACAGATTTTTGACCCAGATCCCTAAATGGCCCCCTCAAGGATGGAGCTCATAACCCTGGGTTTAGCAGGGCAATGCTCAAATCACTGAGCTAGCCCTCCCCCTGTCTTTGCAATATAATTTCTGTACGCACATAGGCAAATCAGAGGCACAGAAATCCTGCATAGATTGCTGTCCTTGGCCTTCGGAAAAATCAGGCTGCCGTTGGTAAAATTTTTAGCCATACTGAACAGAAAGTAGCCTATTCCATCCATGGAGAATCCAGAAAGAACCTAAAGGGTTTGAAGGAAAAAGATCATATTGTTTATGCATTATATTTCATTATTTTGCTTGAATAACAAAATGGTAACAATGAAATGTGATAAACTCAATACATATTAATAAAGAATTCTCAGGTGTTTACCCTGCTTATTCCATTTAAACATCAGTTTGCCACAGATAAACAAACAGATTTCTAGCAGCAAATTATTAATGTTTTGCCAAGTAATAATAAAGTAATTGTCAAAAAGATTCCTAGGGAAAGTAGTGTTATAAATCATATCTTACATACAATTAACTACATATTTAATTTAGATTTAATAGGATGTTTACTGTAGACTAGTGTAATTCTCATAGCCCCATTCGAGTCAATGGAGCCCTTTTATACCAGCTGAAGATCTTTCTTTCACTGTGGGCTGATTAATACTGGGTTTTAAGCTTCATCTGAAAAATATGTTCTGATGTTGAGTGACAGCAGGATGGAAACAAGAAGGAAAATGTTTAAAATACCTCTGGGACTTTCAAAGGGGAAGCTAAAAGCCAGGAATGAAGGGAAAAAAGCATACATCCTACCAAAATTGAAATAACAAGTTATTCATATTTTGCTTTGAAAAACCTCATACTATCTTCCAAAAGAAAAAAGAGGATTATTGCTAAAACTGTCTCCAATTGAAAATAAATGATGTGACATTCATGAGGTAAGATTAATTGTCCAGTCTCAAGATTATTGACGCTTAATTGTGACAAGATCACAGATGAGCATTCCAAGGCTCTGGATTACATTAAAGATAATCCAGAATTACCAAATTTAATTATTTGTCCTTTTCTCTCACCAAGAAGATGCCAATTTAGTTTTGTGAGTAGCTAGTTACATTTAGAGAAGGACAATTTTTTTTATGTACATTGCTATTTGTAGTTTAATATAGTTTTAACCTCTTTTTTAACGTTCTTTTGATTTCACTGCGAAACACTAAGTCACAGTTGGTATCTTTCTAGCAGAGACAGAAGATATAATGAATCTTTGCAAATAATTAAACCATGGTAATTCTAGATTATCTTTAATTAAACCACAGTTTTGGAACACCCCTTGTGATTCCGTCAACAATTGATGGGAGATAATCTGGAGGTGGAACAATTAATCTTCTTTCCTCTTGATTGCCTCCTCTTAAGTACCTTAATTGAATCTAGCTGTTAACACTATTCACCTGTTTCTAGGCTGTAGGATCTCTGTATTTGGGTTAACCTGATTATCTGGGGTTTGTATTTGTACTAATGGGGGGCTTTTCCACCCTTAATCTCAAGGTGAAGAGGTCTAGCACAAGGCTCTCCACACCACTTAAACCCTACATAGGATGCCTCAAGGGGGGGATCCTGCCCAATGAGCAGTCACCTAGAATTTATTGCACATTTTATTCATGCTATAAGAAGGTTCTTCTCATGCTGACTACACATAGACCTGTATGGTGGTCACATTTTGAGCTGGCCAGGTCACAGCTCTGCATTTAAGTGGATTCTGTGGCCTTAGTATCCAATGTGATTGGCATGGAGGGGCTGAAACCACTATTCTATCTTATAGACCAGCGGTTCTCAAACTGTGGGTCGGGACCCCAAAGTGGGTCACAACCCTGTTTTAATGGGGTTGCCATGGTTAGTGTTAGACTTGCTGGGGCCCACGGCTGAAGCCAAAGCCCGAGCCCCACAGCCCAGGGCCAAAGCCGAAGCCCAAGGGCTTCAGCCCTGTGCAGCGAGGCTCAGGTCACAGGCCCCCTCCACCTGGAGGTGAAGCCCTTGGGCTTCAGCTTTGGCCCCACCCCCACGCAGGGCACTGGGACTTAGGCTTTGGCTTTGGTTCCCCGCCGCCTGGGGCAGCAGGGCTCAGGTGAGCTCAGACTTCAGTCCCCTCTCCTGGAGTCGTGTAGTAATTTTTGTTGTCAGAAGGAGGTTGCAATGAAGTTTGAGAACCGCTACTATCAACCATAACAGCAGCTGCAATTGTGGAAAGGGGTAGGACCTGTTATATAAAGGTCCCTTTTTAATTGTCCTATGTAATAGAAAACTGTATTCCCTTCCACAGAATGGCTCAAAAAAAACTAGAGAAATAATATTCTTTATTAAATTCTATGTGACTTGGATTTCAGAAACTGAGCTATCACTTCTCCAATTAACACTTCAGAAAAACAGGTCCTACAGGTTTTTAGAATCATTGCTAGAAAGCCCTGATACATTTTTTGTCATCTACTTTTTTCCCATCCCTATTAGTCTCTATAGGATTTTTCCAGAAAGAAAAAACAGTACCAAATTGGGGTTATTTCCTGTAAATTCCATAATAACTATCAACACCGACTGGTTATGAAGAATGTACTTCATTCATTTCATGTTATTCAATAGGTATATTACTACTGAAATTATTAATAGGAGTGTTGGAAGAACAATAAGATCAATGGATTCAGAGTGAGACGCACGTTATTAGGTCAAATCTAATCAAGGTCAGTAGTAAGGAAAACTCACTCTCATCTGTTTCCTGTTTGGTAGTCCATATAAAGACGGTGGCCCAAGTCCCTTTCCCAGTGAACACATGTACCCAGACATTATACCCCTTACAGGTAATTTCAGCATGGAAACCAACAAATGAATACGGTATAGAGTATGAACTACCTCTTCATCCCTATGGAGGTCAATGGATTTGTACTGTGCTACTGAAAGTAGAAGTTTGCCCATATTTATATGTGACAATTGTTTTGTTTTGTTTTTAATTACAAAACAAGTGTCTGAAATCTGAATTGTTGTGCTGGTGTAAGGCAACTGAAACCTTCTCTTTATCCATATAATATTTACAGCACATACAGTGGCAGTGCAAGCTTCCCATCTATAGGAAAAAGAACTTGCTCTTGAACTTGTTCATTGATCTCTGTGCTGAAACTGCCCTCTTTACTGCAGGCAGTGGGGTTGCAAGGATGTAGACTGAGGACAGAATTTGGTTTAGTATCTTGGAAATACACAAGCAAAACATCTTTTGATTATTTTTGTGACTACCTAAATTATAAGGGAAATCAAACCTAAGAAACCACAATATTTAAACCTGTATTTCTGAGTATGAAATGTTAAAGGATTAATGGCCTACTAAGGATAATTGAATTCACTCCCCCCACCAAATTATTGTAGAAATATTTCTGAGGTATCCCTGAAAATTTTTTATCCAACTAAAGAGTTAACAGGAATGAAGAGTAGAAAGAATTAAAGAAAAAAACGGAAATGTTCAAACTTACCCTTATTGATTCCTGGAAAATCTCCAAAGATACTCCTAGATAAACAGATATTCAAAGATTTTCCAAAAGAGCACAGGATTCTTTCATAAAATGACTTTCCACAATGTATCTAGTCAACACAAACAATGGCAATGAGTGCAGGGTTTTCTAACTTCTACTGTACAAAGTGACATCTGTTGCCAAAATAATAGAGCTTAGATTATTATACACACTCACTTTGCATTTGAGATAACACTGAGTGATTTAAATTTACATCTGAAATATATTGGAGCTGCCAGTTGGGATACACAACAGACCAGATTGACAAATAGAGTCATTCTGCCAAATAAAGTTATTAAATTGACATTTATATTCAAATAACAGTTCAAATTCCCTTCATATCAATATTATTCATGGGGCACTTTCTATAAGCTGAACAGTGAAGTTACATCTGTTCATGACATTTCAAATCATACAGTATTCACTTATCAAAGGACAAATGTACTTACTGTACCAGTAACATGTAGGAAGGGCAGAGATCTTCACTTCTCCCTGTTAGGATATAGATATTCAGGCCTGTCTGTAAAGGCCTATACTTTAAGAATTTAGGTGTATTCTTATCACTTAGCTAGTTATAGAGGTATAAAAGAAAGAATCAAAATCACTTTCTGTATGTGTAAGAGCCTTCTCTCACTGTAACAGTCTGAGGCCTGGTTCTTAGGCTAAGGCTAAGGCCTTCGGCTAAGCAGCAGAGGCAGCCATAAACTGGGAAATGTATGGTCACATCCTCACATTCCAAACTAGTCACATGGAAATAAGGTGCTATTGGGCTGTTAGGAATACAATGCTGTCCTGATATTCCTATCACCTCCAGAGAAAGGAAAGAGCCTAGAAGATGTAAAAAGAAACTTAGGTTGATAGTTTTCTGTCTAGTAAGAACTCACTTATCAATAGACACAGCTGGAAAACGCTTATGTCTGTATAGATGTAGTTGTGAAATCCTCACTTCTGTATTGTTTTGTATGTTTATTTGCATGGTCTCTGTCTGGTTCTGTAATTGTTTCTGTCTGCTGTATAATTAATTTTGCTGGGTGTAAACTAATTAAGGTAGTGGGATATAATTGGTTAGCTAATCATGTTACAATATGTTAGGATTGGTTAGGTAAATTTTAGTAGAATGACTGGTTAAGGTATAGCTAAAAATATTACTATATAAATTAGGAAGTAAGTTGGGATTCGAAAATAAGGAAAAAGGAACTTGGATTTAAGCTTGCTGGAAGTTCACCCCAATAAACATCGAATTGTTTGCACCTTCGGACTCCGGGTATTGTTGCTCTCTGTTCATGCGAGAAGGACCAGGGAAGTGTGAGAGTGAAGGAATAAGCTCTCTAACACTCCCAGTAGCTAAGGTCTCATGTTTTCTGTGGCATAAATTCTGTGGCAAGGTTCTCAAGTCTTTCATGTATCCTGGTGTTCATTTCTAAAGAAAGCTGGAAATTCTGTGGCAACTTCAAGCAAAGACAAATATAGAGGCTTTTACTAAAATAAATTATGTTTATATTCTTGCCCAATCACAATGTTTTATATTTTATTAAATTATGAACATGAATAGTATATTCAGTACAGTATACCTGACATTCTTTATTAATTACATTCTATTTGGTCTATGCTGCCCACAAACCAAATTTTAAATATGCCACTGATTTTTGTATTGACACCATGAAATGGCATTGCAGATAATGTGGGTGTGGTAATATGGGGTGTTAGCCAATACATATATGTTAGGCATAGTAATCACCAACATTAATAGGTGTTACACACACATTATTAATATGATACGGGCCTTGGAAAGTTTTTTTAAGTGAATGTATTATGCTCTTCCACCAATTCTGTTCACCCATCTCAAGTATCCCACAACACTCTGCAAAGCTGAAGTCAGCTTTGGCCTTAGAAATAGGAAGCCTGTCAAAAACAACATACATAAGTGGTGTGTCCAAGCATAGGTTGGCATGTACCTCTATGTCCAACTGGTTTAGAATTTTGTATCCAAAATGGATGGTACCAGAAAAATAAGATAAAAAACTAATTGGCAAATTTTAGTCTTGGGTGATGTACAGAATGTTTTTAGCTATGATATAAATATAGGTAGTTTTGGGGGAGTATTTTGAAGCACACCTACTGTGTGAGGTGAAAATGCTGCAACATAAAAATTGCTTCCCAAAAGAAGGGGCTATGTCTGTCTCCTTTTGTATTTTACTGTTTTGGTTTTAGGCAATAAATTGACTTAGCTTGATTTTTTTGCTGTCAGACATTTTTAATGATGAATCATGAGTGTAGTCACCCAATTGGCTACACTTTTAACAATAGGGGAACTGGAGCTTTAGATCTTTGTCCACTCATGCGAGGTAGTTTGCATTTGGGGCACCCCGCATAAATACTGAGTGTGGGGGGGGGGGGTTCCCCATGGAGGTGACAGCTTTCTTTTCATCTCACCTTTGTACAGAGGGTATAATCTTGATTATGCCATAGTTAATGGGTTTTGGTTCTAGTTGCACATTTCTCTAATAGATAAGTGTTGCAGTTCAATTTGCAAGAGGCAGATATATTTTAACACTATTGTCTGTGTCACATTCAGCCTGTAAACTCTTTGTTATCAGCGAAATTGTCATCTATATCCACTGCCAAGCATGCTGCCAGTACTCAGAAATAAATGATGGTCCTTTTCCTACTCTGCCATTTGGCATGCTGAGAAATCACATTCCACCGCCCCTTCCTTAGACCAAACTAGGAAGTCAGTGTCTCGGGAACATCTAAAAGTTAATTAAGGCAGTTTTAACTCCCTTCTTCTTACAAATCTCCTCATCTCGCTTCAGAGAGGCATGTTCCAACTCCAAGTCAATAGGAGTTTGGTTATTGACTTCAAGAGGAGCAGGACCGGACTCTGGGTGTGTGAAAGAGGAAACAGACTCACAGACTTTAAGGCAGAAGGGATCATCATGATCACTAGTCTGACCTCCTGCACAGTGCAGGCCACAGAACCTTGCCCACCCACTCATGTAATAGACACCTAACTTCTGACTGAGTTACTGAAGTCCTGAAATTATGATTTAAAAACTTTGACTTTTTTGCTTTTCACCACAGGAGCGGCTGGGTGAAGTGATCTCTGCACTTACATGAGGCCCGGTCCTGAATCCCTTACTCAATCACATCTTTCCTTGACTTTCCTGGGAGATTGGATGGGTCAGGAATTCAGACTCAGGTTTTCAGTATGCAAAGTGTGAAGAGGTACCAAGGTAAGCAAGATGCATGAATGGAATTGGTAAGCCTATAACGATCTTTACCACATTATATTCTTCATTCTGCTTAAAGTCATTAGATTCTATGACTAATACAGTGGCAGCTCTTCACACTTCACATACTGAAGGGCTAAGCCTGAATTCCTGACCCATGCAATCTCCTAGGAAAGTCAAGGGAAGATGTGATTGAGTAAGGGATTGAGTTTGGTCATGCAGCTTCTTCAGTACTTTCACTAAGTCCTGTGCAAAAAAAAGCTTCTTTCTCTCACTCAAACTGGACAGTAGCTGAAGGCTATACATTTGCCCTTGCCTGCATGTTGAGAGGCTTCAGAAAGAAAAGCACGAAAATAAGCCATGCTAAATATGGGAGGCCAGACTGTGACCTAAATTACTTGACAGTGTAAATGTGTAAACTCCCCACCTCTCTTACTCCCTTGTCCCAGTTACTTGTATAGTGAGTAGTTCCACAGGGAAAAGAGCAGTCTCAATGGAGGTGTGATGTTCCTCTCCATCCATGCAATTGTGTAAGTCAAGGTATGGCATGGGTGGAGCCTTAGGTCTTTCCCTCCAACACACACAGCTATGATGATGGGTTGTGGGAATTGCACTGCCCCAGATTTAGGTGTGGTACAGGCTGCTTCTACTGCAGTGCAACAACACCCCACCCCCTTGCTTGGGGTTTATAGCCAAGCCATGAGTGAGCCCATAATCAGTAGTTTGACTGTAGGTCCACATGTCTGGACCCTGGGCACTCTCAAAATATTTGGTCACTACACCTTGGAAACTTTTGTCCAACTCCATTTCAGACTCATTAGACTGAAAAAAAACCAAGTTGCACTTGAGATGCACCCCCCCCCCCCTTTAGAACTGCATTGCAGCAGCTCCCTAAAGCTCTCAGCCTCTACAAAGGACAAAGGCTGCCAGTCCAGGGTCAATGGTAATGGCCAGGTTTGCAAAGATAGGGAAAACAAATAAGGAAAGTGGCATTTGCCATATCTACTGGCTGTTTCAAATGGTAGGTAGAGCTGAACAATTTGCCTCTGTACTGTGGTGCCTGCCATTCTGTTAACATGTAATGTTATTTGTCACTCTGACAGGAGTGCAACATTAACCTGCCCTAACAGGTTCGGCCTTTCATTGTGATGACATCTGATGTGGACTCTGCCCCTGAAAGCCAGTTTCTTTTCTAGGTTCATCTCTGCTTCTGTTTCTAGTGGTGGTTTGTTACTGCATTTGCTGCTTACTTAGCTCAGGTCCTAACTGTTACTCTCCCCGTTTCTGTAGAGAATGTTCTGGGCTTTATGACTATTTATTGTATTTCTTTAGTATATACCTTCCCCTCTGCTTTTTTTCTTCCTTTCTATTCTTTTCATCCATCCCACCTTTTTATAGGATTTTTTTTCTCTATTAATATAGTATCATTACCCAAGGAACCTCAAGCTTCATTGATCCAATCATCCTCCTTTTATGTTCCCCCCCAAATGAGAGAAAACAAAAGAGAAATAACTCTACAGAAACCATTTTGTAACTAAAAGAACAAGATGTGTTTTTCAAAGCACTGGGTAGCTATTTAGAGATGTGACTCCATTAAATCAGAGCCATTGAATTAGATCTTCTGTTGTAATCCCATCAAATCCTCCACAATAACAAGGATCAAGCTACGTCACTAGCTGGATAGAAGAGCAACTGCCACAGTTAAAGATCTAGTTGCACTCCTGCCCTTATCTGGTCTCTCTCCCTTTGGGTGTTCTGCCTTTTTCTTTTACCTGTTTGAAGGTGGATTCTGGCCATTTCTTGTACTCTCAGACTAGGACCAGGTACACTGTTCCATGTATACCAACCACTTTCAGGTCCAGCTAGTTAGCGGGCATCTGTGGTCCCTCCTTTTGGAAATCTGTGCCCAGAGGTAGTGACCACTAATTGGAAGCAGGCTCATCTAGAAAGGAACAGCAGGGGCCTGTATAAAGCCCAAGAGCTGAGAGCAGCAAATGGGGCTGCACTCCCTGGGGAAAGGGACTATAGAGTTTGGGGCTATAGAGGGTAGTCCACAGTTACTCCCTGCGAGGAGGGAGTTGGGAGGCTGGCAAACCCAGAGGGGGGAAGGTAAGAGAAGGCTCAGGGGAAAAGCAGCAAGAAATGGGAGTGCAGACCTTGGCTGCTGATTAGAGGGCCCCTGAGCTGGAATCCAGAGTAGAGAATGAGCCTTGGTTCCTCTACCAGTCACTAGGATGTGGCAGAGACCAGGGAAATGATAATTGACTGCCTGGGCTTATTTGTTCTGGAAAGATTTTGTTCCCCTTTCCCTCCTCCGCCCCCCACCCTCTAGAAGGGGGAACCTCATAGTGACCTAGCCAGAGGGCTGAGTCATGATGAGAAGGCTGCGGTTCCTGGAGCGAGAGGGGCCTGTGGGGTGAAAGAGGATGATGGTAGAGGCACCACAAATGGAGGGTACAATGCCTGGCCAGAGCTAATCCCTAGAGTGACCAGGAGGAGGTGACACTAGCGGTGAGTGGAGCCTGTGACACTGAGCCACTTTATATTAGAAAAATACTTTCAAAGGAGCTCGCCCACAAATATGGTCTGCTTAGCTCATTGTTCTACTGCTCTCTTGTCTACTGGTGACTGGCCAGCCTGCACTTACTCTGAATAACTGCTAACTCCAGTACAAGCCCCAGATTTCTTTGGGCCCAAGGAAACATTCTAACCTTAAAGTATTTTTGTTTAATACGGTATTTGGTGTTTGTGAGACAGTGAAGGAATAGCTTAATTTCACATGCTGAAGTATTTGTAGAGCTCTCTTTATCTTAGTTAATTTCTCTTTGGCTTTTGTTTTGTACTTTCTTTTTTTTTTTTAAGCCAGGTAGTTTCTCTTGCATCCTCACTTTATTTTTATAGTGGGTGTTTTAATAGTCTTAGTTTAGGGAAAGTTCAGTATATATATATATAATTATTTCAACTTTGTCTATCATTTTAACAAGATAAGAGCATTGAAAGATGTAATCAACCTGTTAAATGTGGAAACATAAAGATAAGTTAACCACTAAGATAAAATGAATCCACTCTGTCAAAATCATGAATTAGAGGTTACTGTTAGAAGTCTCTGAAGCTGTAGTCAGAGTAAATCTTGTCCTCCAATGTTTGAAGCCAACTAGCTCTAATGAAATAACAGCATAATACTTAATAATCTTGTTAAAGTAATAGAAACTAATCAAACTTCCTAAAGAAATATATTTATTGTGCGATTCTAAATAGAATATGCTCATTCTCAAACTCCACAGTCTTAGAACTGGATTACATTTCAGCCAGTTGAATGCAGTCAAAAGGGAGAGTACTTGGAAAAACCCATGAGGTGAGAAAGAGCACTTTAATAAACACAGTAAGTAGAAAACATAACAAGATTTTAAATTAAGGTTAAAGCAGAAATTAAACAGGGATGACTAGATCAATAAACATCAGTCCTCTTATATCTGTCAAAAATAAATGGAATCTAGGCAAATATAATGAAATAAATAGAGAAATGGGAAAAGTGAAAAATAAATATTTAGTTGTTCTGTGGATTTTCCTCCAATGAAATCAAGACCCATTCCACTCTGAAGAACCCTCATATGTTGTGTATATGAGGGTGTGGGTGGCAGAGTTTCTGCCCAATTCTCTCTCGATTTCCAGAACTGGCTGCATGATATTCTCCAGGGAAGAGTCAGAAAAGGATTCAATAAATTTCATCCATTCAAATTGCATGTGTCAACTTTTTAAGTGGAGCAAATTCCATTTGAGAAATTGGAAACAAGGTTTATGAAGTGCTCGGCAGTTAAAAAGACTTCCATCAGAATACTACTTCTGCTCTGAAGTCCTTAAATGGAAGGGCCTATACAAATACAAAGGGCTTTAAAGGCAAAATAAACATGACACCACTCTTAAGATGTGTGGTATTTTGTTATTATGCTGTGGTATTATGAGTTACAATTAAATTACACAAGCTGCTTAAAGTCCCATAGTGGTAGATTTGGGAATGGAACCCAGGAGATATGACTTGCAGTCTTCTACTCTCACCATAAGATCACCACTTCTCCTTAGACTCATGTTGACAGATTTGTGCTCATGAAAACCCTCCATCAACTTCGAAATGTATTTACTCAGTACTGCAGACTCTGAGTAGTAGACTCCTATATTATGTGTGTCTGTGCAATTCCAGCTAAAAATCTCTTACTCCCAAGGAATGGGGAAGGATAAAGAATCTAAGAACATTGCAGGATTCAAGCAACAGTCACCTACTAAGTGATTCAAATCCTGTAGGGGAGGGTGATTAGAGATAGTAACTTTCCTCGCTATCGCTTCCTGTCTGTGAAGGACTTCTGGACAAAACGTGAAATCTAACTAGTTAACATGTATAAACCAAACACAGGCTTTGCAGCTCTATGCCAAGTTGGAATATGTTTGTCATCACTGATTTATTTTTAGTGAACAACAGATGCTATTCACTTTTTAATGGGGCTTAGGGTGACAGACAGTGAAAGACCTATTTGAGAAATAAGACAATAGCCTCATTAATAATACTTGTTTCTTTTTACATGTTTTTTTTTTTTTATCCTGCAGTTGCTGCTGTTACAGCGGCTGATAATTGCTGCTGCTGCTGCTGACGCTTATATATCGTGTATTATAAGTAATGGAAAGTGAAATCACTTAAGAAATAAAGAGAGACTAAATTCTGGTTTTAGTTACAGTTGTGTAACTCATTGACTTAAGTGGAATTTCTCTGGAATTAAACCAACGTAACTGAAATTGGAATGTGGACCTCACACTTTTCCCATCTCTTCACATCCCTGTCTGGAAAGACTGTTTGAATGCATAATATGGGAGCGGGTGTAACCGTGAGGGTGGCAGTTGTAGTGGATTTTTTAGGGATTCATTCCAATAATACCAGGCATCTAGTTCCCAAACAAATCTATTCCTTTTATAGCATCTGAAAAGAGAGATGGAGGCTCATTTCTCTTACGTAATATAGTCTCACATGACATTCTCTCTCCTTATATATTCCACTGTTCTATGTAGTGATGAATTGAATCAGGCATCTTTACCTTGACTTGGTCCAATTAATCTTTATATTTGTTAAGATAGGGCCATGGGTAACAAGACACATTCTCACCCTGACTTTTATATTTTTCCATTTGCTTTCATTAGATCAGATAAACTGGTAAGCCTACATTCAAAGTTGGCTTTCCCAGGCCCCTACTTTAATTTAAAAAAAGTAAGTGATTTTTCTAAATATTAGATCACTAAAAGAATAGAAAATATATATATTCTGGGGTGGTTAGTGTGATGCCCTTCTCTGGGGTGCAACCTGGAACTGGGGTACCACTGAGCCCTCTGACTCACCAGCCTCGGCTCTCTCTCACACTGTGATGCTGTGACGAGTTACAATCCTCTCCAGGACTTGCATTCACACAGACACTTACACAGGCAGGGACATACCCAGCTGAAGGTACAACTCCACAGCCTAGGACCCCAGAGCTGTACTGTCTTGCCCTGGTCAAAAGTCTGATCAGTATAAACTACTACCCAGTCCGCCCCTCCCCTCAATGTGGAGAGGAATATGAACAAGCCTTTGTTAACTGAGCTGAGATTTCCCTTTGCACTTTAAACAACACACTGTTTTAGGTAAAAAAAAATATAAAACAGATTTACTAACTACAGAAACAACATTTTAAGTGATTATAAGTGACAGATGTACAGATCAAAGATTACCTAGGAAATAAATAAAAACGCAATCTAAATCCTATGCACTAAACCAGATTTGAATCAAGCAGTGTCTCACCATTAGATAGTACAAACAGTTAACCGAGCTTCCATACACGGGCAGGCTTCCTTCTTTCCTGCCTGGGGCCCCTCTTCCCCAGTTCAGTCTTTGTTCCTCAGGTGTTTCCAGGTGCTCTGTTGTAGGGGGAGTGAGGCCCCTTGGTGATGTCACTTCCCCCTTTTATAGCTTCGTCCACCTTGCTGGAACCTTGCTATAACCTGAGTCAAACCATTCCCATTGTGTAGAGCTATCTCTGAGAGGTTTCCATTGTTCACAGTTCCTGGGGTAATCCTTGTGAGTGTTTGTATTCTTCTCAATGGCTCATCAACATTATTTGGCCTTTTTATTGTTGTACCTGAAAGGCTCCTGGAGGGTGTTCCTAACTTCACAAGATGTTTCAGTGGCACATACATAGCAAAACTTTATAACTTCATATACAATGATAGTACATACAACTTAACAGGATATTAATGTTCAACAGATTAAAACGATACCTCACAAGACATACTTGTACAAAACATATCATAATTATATCACCAATAGTGAATATGAGGTGCAGAGTGTCTCTTTGGGGCATAGAGAGTCACAGTTAGTGTAATCAGTTCCAAACTTGAACCACGAAAGGACAATCCATTGATCCAATCATTCCATTTTCTTAAATTGTAATTGTTTGTGCACCATATCATATTGAGTTTTTAACACATTTTCCAGTACAACTACCCTAATAGTCAAAGTGTGTTTTCATGCTAGTTTTGTTAATCTGGTCCCATATACTCAAAGAGCCATCCTTACTCACATTAATAGCACATTACTTGACAAGCAGATCCATTGTCTTCAATAGAACTACTCATCGAGTAAGGGATTAGGTGAGATTCTGTATTGGACCTCCAGGAGTACTTAAGGTATCATTTATTAAAGGTTTGTACAGCATCTAATACAATGAATCCCAGTCTGACTGTAGATTTTAGGCACTACTGAAATATAAATGTTAAATAATAACAACCAAATAAAGTATGTCTTTGACTACCTATGATATCATCACTAATGCCTTTACGTTTTCTTTATGAACACATTTAAGAGGTGTTTATTTTTTATGGTTTTGCCACAATAACATTTGCAGCTCTAAGGCCCTCATCCGGCAAGTTGTTCTATGCAGAACCCTGCAACTCCACAGAGCTTTTCTGATGTAATTGGGGAATTTAGGCCAACAGCCATATAGAATAACACAAAAGATCGGGGCCTACATTCTCTATGTTTAACGTGTTTGCTCTGTAACCTCTAGACTGATGTGCTGGAAGGTACAAGCATCTTGTGTCCTTCAAAAGTTTTGCTTTATTTCCAAAACAATTCCCCTTAATTTGGAAAAAAGAAATAAATGATTTTCTCTACACATTAATCCTTTTTAAAGTACAGAGTTCATTAACATTTATTGAACAATAATTAAAAATTAAATGGTAGAAAATCTCAAAAGCTATCCAATGTTCCACATTTTCTAAGGTCTAGCTAAGAAAATGAACAAAATGACAATCATGCATTTAAAATATGTGAGGTTAATGTTCCAATTTCTCTTACCCATAATCACTCACTCTAGCTGAGATCACAAACTACATTTGCTCATTTTTAGCCTTACCTGCAAAAGTGGAATCCACCAGTTGCTTAGGTATTTCTTTGCTGGCTTTTGTACTATATAGTACCACCTCTTTTGCAAACTTATAAAAAGGTTTTAGTGTTGGGAAAACTTGAATTTTTTGAAAACCAAGCAGATGAGTCTTTCAGAAAAGTCAAACTGTCACACAACAGATGTCAAATGTGATATTTTTAGCAGAAGAAAATCAACTTTGCAACAAGAGAGACATTGGTTATTATACCTTTGACAGAAAAGTAGCCATGAAAATCCAATCAACTTGAAATGCAAGGCAAAATGAAGACAGAAGAAATGGACATCACTGTCATGTACTGTAGAAGTACTTCTTGAACTGTGCAGGATGACTGAGGACTATTTTGAGATGTATTTTCTCTTTTCTCAAATATTAACATTACACATGCCAAGTGCAACATTAGCATTTTAAGAGTGTAAAGTGTACACAAAAGGTTTGTTGTAAGCAGAGCCAATTACAGCTGGGCGAAATTTTTCATAAAATGAGTTTATTCATGAAAAGTGTCATTTTGGGTTGACTGAAACTATTTGTGAATTCATGACAAGTTAACCAAATGCTTTCAACTGAAGCAAAAAAGTTGAATAAAGAATTCAATAGTCTTTAGAGCAGTGGCTAGTCATTGGATCACAGCGTGAGAATGACTCTACAGCTTGGTAGTTAGAGCACTCACCCAAGTTTAAGGGGACCCAAGTTTAAGTCCCTGCTCCCATTCTATTTAATTATTTCATAAAAAGTGGAACTTCAAGAAGAGATATTGGAAGAAAGCCCCATTACAGAACATCCCATAGCCCACTGGAAAGGGCAATATCCTGCAGTATGGGTTGGCTTGGAAGAATTCGATTTTTATTGCGAAGTGTCAGTAAACATCAATTTCACTACACACATAAATCTATGAAAAAATATTTCCATCATGTACGGATAGGCAAAGTAAAATAAAATGCTTCTTGAGAATGTAGAGGGGTGTTTTAAAGTTATGTGATGTTGACAATTTGTGTTTTAATGGTTATAAAGCTTTAACTTTTTGAATCTCAATGTCTGCTCTCATTAAGTAATTATTGTCTGACCTCTTCCTCCCTCACCTCATAATTTCCCACCACAGTGAAAATTTACAAAACAGCCAGAGGGGGAAAAGAGGGAAATGGTAGTGATGCTTGTGCCTCCCTTGTAAGCTTCAGCCCAGTGGCTAGCTTTGATTTTGTCAAAATGCCTGAAAGTCTAAACAAAATGTTAGCCATCAAAAT
>NW_020664419.1:68823886-68860523 GCF_002925995.2 Terrapene triunguis | reverse complement strand
ACCGTTTTAAAAAATATACATATACTAAGTGTCATTTTTTTTCTGTGGGTTCCTCCTCTCCCTTTATGCCCCCTCATTTTTATGACTTCATTTTGGAGTCAGATCCAATACCTTTTCAGCCCCTCCACCCCAGCCCCACCACCAATTTCTATTTCCTTACGAAGACAAACTGCAAGTGATGGAGTGTATTGCCGCTCAATGGCAGTGGATTTGTTTCTGAAATTCCTCCATCGTCAAAGTAGTACGTGTGCCATGCTCACACCCAAAATGAGATCTTCCCAGTATCCAACAATATGATGCTACCAGGTCAATGGACCTCCTGTGTTGCCTTATTTCAATGCACAACTCCAGGAGAAAGATGTTATCTAAACTACCTAAATGTCAAAGATAGGGCTGAATGGCTTCCATTCCAGATCATGCAATAAAACATCGGGCCTTCGGTCTATTAATTGGAATCCTATAGCTCTAAATTCCAGCTTTAGCAATAGCAGCTTGTTAATACTCAGCAATCTTTTCAAGGAGAAACCATAACTGTTCACTGATCATTGCACTGAACCTGAGAACTTCTGTCCGTTAACTAAAAGAAGCTGCTTTGAAAGAGCAAACTAATTACCTATCTATTATAATACACTAATAATGTAACTTGAATCAACAAAAGAAAAAGAATTCACAATTAAGGCTAGATTTCCATCGTTCTCTGATCCCCATTCTGTAAAACGTATGGGGCTAGATCTTCAGCTTTACCCCAGCTGAGAATTCTGACCCTTTGTATGTAAAATCACCCTAAAATTAAAATACTCACAATTCATAGCTTTCCCCTCCCTGTGACAAAGTGGGAATTGTCTGTGATATTTTTATGAATGATACGCATGGCAGTGACTTACTTGACTAGAGATGCAAAAGGATTAAAATGCTCATGGGGCAGAGCAGGAGACATGGGTTGTGTGTGTCGCATAACTGTATGGAATGGTATGAATGGGTCATTAAAGGACTAGCTGAAACCAACCCATATCAGTGGAGGATCTGGAAAGACAATGGGAGCGCCAACAACTGAACAATTGACACCTATCCACAGGAATCTCCGGCAGGCGGATCATATGAACTCAGCAGAAGTCAGCAGGAGGTGATAAGAGCTGGCTTTCGGAGAGAGACAGAGCTTTCACTTGGGACTGAGAAAGAGACAGATTTCCCAGCAACTTCGCTGAGTGAAACGCTGACTTGGCCAGGATGGACTATGTCTTAACCTTTGCTTCTCCATGCTAACCTAAGGCCTTCCCTATGCTGTGTTCCAGTTGACTAATAAATTCCACTCTGTTTTGAAAAGGCTTCCTGATGTCACTGCAAATACTTGCTGAGGTGCATTGGTCTCTGAAGAGCGTAAAAATCTCTGACCAGGAGTCTGTCTCAGTTGGACTAGCTGAGCAGAGCTCACAGTGTGAAACAGGGGTTCTGAATCCCAGATGCTCAGTCTTGGAGGCTTTGAGGCCATGTGGCCTAACCTTAAGGAAAAGTGAGACCCCTTGGGGGTGGGGGGGTCTGGAACACTGGAGGGGCTCCAGTGGGGCCTAGCACTCCCCCCACCCCCATCTTATTTTGTGCTTGAACACACTTCAGACAACTTCACTTCCATCAATTACATACTTTGATTGTAGCAAAAGAAATTTTAGCACAGGTTTCTTTTTCCTTGATTACTTAGCTTTGTCCTATCAATCATGATTATAGTCCTGTTACAATAATTAGGGCTTTTAATCAATTTTCAAACCACATTGCTCAGTAGACTGTGCAGTGCAGTTAAAGAGTGTCATGAGAGACGTTATACTAAAAATGACTAGAAATAATGCTTTTTGCAGATGGTGGGTGTGTCTGCTGGGGAACAGCAGAAAGATCACCTCCTTATCAGGCGTTAGCATACTTTCAGTACCGCACTAAAATAATTATAACTGTGCACTTGACAAACCGAAACATAAATTAGCTCTCAATTGGATACTGTAACACCACTAACAGAAGCTCTCCTGGCATTCAGAGGGGAAATATCTTCCAGTAAATTGTATTTTTCTGAACATATGAAAGAAATTTCCCTTCCAATGAGGCCCTGTTATTATCTGATAATGTGACCTTGTACTGTAAAAACAACACACTCACTGGATTAGTGACCAGTGCTGGCCCCACTCCAATGTAGATGTTTTAGAACAGCTTTGCTGTCTCAGTGCTCTTAGTAAATAATTTGCCTGTGTAAGGCAGTAAAGCCTCATGGAAAAAATAGTACACTTGGGAACTTGAACTTCCCGTTATATAAAATACCCTGTATATATGCAGTGTGAGAATAAAGAAAATGGTCTATTGTGGTAACACCTAAGATCTGAATAAATCATTGGGGACCCTATTGTGCCTGACACTATACAACCATAACAAAAAGATCCCCCTTTCCCAAAGAATTTACAATGAAGTCCTGGCCCCTCTGAAGTCATCGACCCAGATTTCATCCTTACGAGCTAAGTTGATGTAAAATGGAGACAGGTCATCTGGAAAAACTTTGTGGCCAATGAGGCGACCAGGTCTGTCAATTTAATGAAACAGGCCTATAAGTGGAAGGACCATTGTGAAACCTCCTGCTTTCAAGCTCTGTCACAGTCATTGTTATTGTCTCCCTGTGCCTCAGCCTTGTTACCACAGTTTTATCTGTCAAAATCTGCGCTATTGCATTCAACTTTCTCAAAGTTCCACTAGCCAGAGTCTCCTGGCAAGAGAAAACGAGAACAAGAAAACTGTCAGCACAGCAGGGTATTTATTTAACTATCTTAGCCATCCAGACATTTCCCCAAACTGAGGGTATGCTGTAGCTACATGTAGAAGAATTAGGGCAAACTATTCCTACCACTGAAGCTTTGCAATGAATGAGACTATGCTAAAAAAAACAAAACAAAACAAAAAAAATCTTCTGCTCCATTAAATTTGGTATCCATCTTTGAGAATCCAGCAACCTCCGAGGGCTTAGTTATGTGCACAAAGTTATTATCTCCTTTGTAGCAGGTCTGAAGTACATGTTCATAATAATCACAGTTGCTTAATTTAGCAAATGGCTGGAGCCTCTACAATTCCCCTTGAAGAAATGGAGTATGGTTATATTATTCCCAATGTTGATTTAAAAGCAGAAATCCAACACCAAGTAAAGCAACCTACAATTGCTACAGCTTTCTGAATCTCTCTGATCATGGGTGTATGCAATGATAAGCTGACAAAACTTAACAACCGGATCCCTATAAAAAGTTCTGATTTAAGGGATGTGCGACAGTATGTATTTTTTGTACCAATAGGGTTACCATAGGTCCGAATTTTCCCAGGAGGAATTTTCAAAATTTATAAATTCCTCCTGGACGGCGATTTAAGACCCAAAAAGCCTGACATGTCCGGGAAAATACAGATGTATGTTAACCCTACCTAAAGTTCTTTTTTAAAAAGATGGGCCTGAACTAGAAACGAGCTCCGTTTCACATGTGTGGGTCCCCACCACTCCCTGGGGGTGTGCTAGGGTGACCAGATGTCCCGATTTTAAAGGGACAGTCCCGATTTTTGGGTCTTTTTCTTATATAGGCTCCTATTACCCCCCACCCCATGTCCTGATTTTTCACACTTGCTGTCTGGTCACCCTAGGGTGTGCACATGTGTGGGTCCCAGCTGCTCCCTGCCCCCCTCATTGAAGCAGGTGTGCAGGGTTACTGCCCTGTGAACTGCAGGGCACCAGTGGACGTGGGGCCGGCTGCAGACAGGGTCGTGGGGCAGGGCTAGCTGAAGGCAGGGGGTGCGGGGCTGGCTGCGGGCAGGGCAAGGGGTGCAGAGCTGGCTGGAGACAGGAGGGTACGGGGTTGGCTGGAGGCAAGGGGGTGCGGGGTTGGCTGGAGACGGGAGGTGTGGGGCTGGCTGGAGGCAGGGCAGGGGCTGACTGGAGGTAGGGGCTGGCTGCAGGCAGGGCAGGGGGTGCGGGGCTGGCTGGAGACAGGGGTGTGTGGGGCTGGCTGGCTTCAGGCAGGGCCACAGGGGGGGTGCGGCAGGGGTTGGCAGGGCTGGAGACAGAGGAGTGTGGGGCTGGCTGGCTTCGGGCAGGGGGGTGCGGCAGAGGTTGGCTGGAGACAGGGCAGGGGATGCGACAGGGGCTGCCTGCGGGCGGGGGATGCGGGGCTGGTGTGGGCAGGGCAGGGCAGGGCAGGGGGTGCGGCAGGGGCTGGCTGCGGGCGGGGGATGCGGGGCTGGTGCGGGCAGGGCAGGGGGTGCAGCAGGGGCTGGCGGGTACTCACGGGGAGAGCAGCTCGGAGCAGCCCAAGCAGCAGGACGCAGCCCAGGCCCAGCAGAGCAGCCGGGGACCCACCAGGCAGCAGCGGGAGCTCCAGGGGTCGGGGGAGCAGCAGCAGGGCCCGTGCCCAGGGCCAGGCGGTGGCCCACATGGCTCCCGCAGCGCAGCGCCCTCGGCAGCCAGAGGAGGATTACACACTTCCCGGCTGGAGCCCATCAAAGCCGCAGCGCCCCCTCCTCGCAGGGAAGCGGGTTAACAACCGGTTCTAAAACGGCTTCAAAATTTAACAACCAGTTCGCGCGAACTGGCTCCAGCTCACCACTGGGTGTATGAGGGAATTTACATTTTCTTACATTTAAGTTATCACTGTCTTCTAGTCAGTTAAGTGGTAAAAAGAGAGGTACATGGAAAAAATGTATTAAGAGTGCAAGTCATTTATTTAGTACGTTGACTGGGGCTCCCCTGTATTACTTACAGTTCCATGCACGAGACATAAAAGCTAATTATTTTTATTTATATAGTACCATAAGCGTGCAAGATGCTTTACAGCAGGGGTCGGCAACCTTTGGCACGTGGCTCGCCATGGTAAACACCCTGGCAGGCCGGGCCAGTTTGTTTACCTGCCACGTCCGCAGGTTTGGCCGATCACGGCTCCCACTGGCTGTGGTTCGCCACTCCAGGCCAATGGGGATGGTGGGAAACAGCGGCCAGCACATCCCTCGGACCACGCCGCTTCCCGCAGCCCCCATTCGCCTGGAGCGGCGAACTGCGGCCAGTGGGAGCCGCGATTGGCCGAACCTGCAGACATGGCAGGTAAACAAACTGGCCCGGTCCGCTAGGGTGCTTACCTTGGCGAGCCGCATGCCAGAGGTTGGCAACCCCTGCTTTATAGATAACTACAAGAAACAAATCAGTACTTTCAGGACTGTACTACTAGCTAAAATGGATGTAACAGAGCAAGAGGTGAAAATAGCCACAGACAGAACAGGGGCTATGTGAAGACAAAGGCCATGTCTACACTTACAAGCTGACAGTGGCACAGCTGTACCGATACAGCTGTTCCGCTGTAAGAGCTCTCATGTAGCCATGTTATTTTGACAGGCGAGAGCTCTCCCGTCAACATAATAAAACCAGCTCCATGGGCAGTGGTAGCGTGTCTCCTGCAGACCTAGCGCTGTGCATACGAGCACCTATGCCAGCAAATCTTAAGTGGCTCGGGTGGGTGGTGATTTTTTCACTCCCCTCCCCGAGTGACAAAAGTTTTGCCAATGTAAGTGCTAGTGTAGACATGGCCAAAAGAAGTGACAAGATGAATACATAAGCTTTCTCCCTTCTATAAGCTAAGTTCCAGTTTCCAAATAGGTAGTAGTCAACTTATACATGACAATTTTGGGTTTACCCAGCATTGTCATTTCCATTTAGCTAGAATTCCAGAAGATCCAGCTATCCCCTATTTCGTTTATAATAAGGAAGCAAAGTGAAAGCAACTATGCAATCAGTTGTAAATCAGGTTAGTCTGTATCAGCAAAAAAACCGAGGAGTCCTTGTGGCATCTTAGAGACTAACAAATTTATTTGGGCATAAGCTTTCATAGGCTAGAACTTACTTCATCAGATGTATGAAGTAAAAGATACAGGAGCAGGTATAAATACATAAAAGGATGTGAGGTGCTTTACCAGGTGTGAGGTTAGTCTAATGAGATAAATCAATTAACAGCAGGATACCAAGGGAGGAAAGATAACTTTTGAAGTGGTAAGAGAGTGGCCCATTACAGACAGTTGACAAGAAGGTGTGAGTAACAGTAGGGAGAAATTAGTATTGGGGAAATTAAGATTAGGTTTTGTAATGACCCAACCACTCACAGTCTTTATTCAGGCCTAATCTGATGGTACCTAGTTTGCAAATTAATTCCAGTTCTGCAGCTTCACGTTGGAGTCTGTTTTTGACGTTTTTTTGTTGAAGAATTGCCACTTTGAGGTCTGTTATTGAGTGACCAGAGAGGTTGAAGTGTTCTCCGACTGGTTTTGGAATGTTATGATTCCTGATGTCAGATTTGTGTCCATTTATTCTTCCAGCGAGTGATTTAAGAACATAAGAATGGTCACACTGGGTGAGACCAATGGTTGATTTAGGCCAGTATCTGATGGTCCGACAGTGACCAGTGCCAGATGCTTCAAAGGGAATGAACAGAATAGGACAATTATCAAATGATCCATCCCCTGTCATCCAGTCCCAGCATCTGTCAGTCAGAGGCTTAGAGACACCCTTGGCGTGGGGCCGCATCCTATCTGGGCTAATAGCCACTGATAGACTTATCCTCCATTATTCTTTTTTGAATCCAGTTATAGTTTTGGCCTTCATGGCATCCTCTGGCAGTGGGTTCCACAGGTTGACTGTGCTTTATGTGAAGAAGTACTTCCTTTTGTTTGTTTTAAACCTGCTGCCTATTAATTCCATTAGGTGATCACAGGTTCTTGTGTTATGTGACTTAAAAAATATCCACTCCTTTATTTTTCAATTGAATTACAATATCTAACTGCTTCTCATGCTGAACTTCAACTTTAACAGTATGCATTGCTACATTATGATCATTTTTTGAGGTAAGCCAATTAGCATAAACTTGCATCAAAATTATTTCTGCTGCAAACTTCACAGAAACTCATTTGGAAAGGTATTTCTCAGTAGTGGCAGGTTTGAGGGTGTTTTTTGACCCACGGTAATGTCAATTATCTCATTATATTTTTTGCAGAATTAACACTGTGTTTTGAGAAACAAAATGTCCAGCAGATGGAAAAGCAGATGCTGAAACAAGTTTGGTCTATGATGAAGCAATTGGTTGAAAAAGCGTTACTGATTATATGAAGCAAAAGGTCAGGCCTGTTAATCTGTAACCTATTCTTTTATAAGGTGCTTTTGCAATATTTTTGCTGTCATCCGGCATTTTATTTCAATCATATTTAATGAAGAAACACAATATGTTAGCTCCCTTTCCATTAAGAAAGGGATTCAGGTAAGTAGGAAGGATGATCCTGTAGCTGAAGCACAGTTCTAAGTGTCAGGAGATCTGCTTTGATTCCTGGCATTGCCTCAGTTTTTTCAGTGAATGAAATCTATCGCCTGCGATATGCAGGAGGTCAGGATAGAGAACCATAGGCCCTGCTGCCCTTAAAATCTATGATTCTATATGTTCTTTCATTGGTACAGGAACACGTTTGTCCAAAATTGTATGGATTTCATCCCATTTCTTGGGTTAAAAAAATAGGAAAAGAACATGCTGTAGTTTTTTATTGCTCTTTGGTGTGAGGATGAGAGAGCAGAAGTGTTGTTGCGTGGGGAAAAAATCACATGGGCATGTGAGGAGGGGGAAAATTGGGCTTCTGAGGAAGGATATTGTGACACTTTACTGTATAAGTAGGGCCCTACCAAATTCACAGCCATTGAAAATGCATCACAGACCATGAAATCTGGTCTCCACTGGGAAATTGAGGGTTTTTTTTTTTTTTATATTTTTAGCCTATACTATACAGATTTCATAGGGGAGACCAGCAGTTCTCAAACTCGGAGTCTTGACCCAAAAGAGGACTGTGGGGGTGGGGGAGGGAAGAGTGCGGTTTGCAAGATTGTTGTAGAGGGGTCGTAGTATTGCCATCCTTACTTCTGCACAGCCTTCAGAGCTGGGTGCCTGGAGAACAGTGGCTGCTGGCAAAGTGCCTAGCTCTGAAGGCAACACCGCCAGCAGTAGTGCAGAAGTAAGGGTGGTAATATCATACCATGCCATCCTTACTTCTATGCTGCTGCCTTCAGAGCTGGGCAGCTGGAGAGTGGCAGCTGCTGGCCAGGAACCCAGCTCTGAAGGCAGTAGCGCAGAAGGATGGCATGGTATGATATTGCCACCCTTACTTCTGCGCTGTTGCTGGTGGTGGTGCTGCCTTAGAGCTGGGCTCCCAGCCAGCAGCTGCCGCACTCTGGCCCCCCAGCTCTGAAGGCAGTGCCGCTACCAGCAGCAGTGTAGAAGTAAGGTTGGCAATACCATGACCCCCCCCACACAATAACCTTGTGACCCCCTTATTATCCCCTTTTGAGTCAGGACCCCCACAGTTACCACTCCATGAAATTTCAGATTAACTTATTTTTTATTATTTTAAAAATCCTATGACCATAAAATTGACCAAAATGGACCATGTTTTTGGTAGGGCCCTATGTATAAGGCTTGCAACAGGCCGAAGAAATGTCCCTTTATCATGGTCACTTTATTTTAAGCTATCTCCAAAGAGACCAAAACAACATATGGTCTCGGGCTTTATTCCAGTTAGTCTTCTCATAGTTCTTACAGTGAAAACATGATCACAACATGCAACAGAAGAAAAATGGACTCATTTGCCCATTGCTTCCAGGATAGCCTGCCTAAGCAGCCTGACTCCCCTTGATATCTACTCCTGGCCTGTCAGTTGGATGCAGTTTATATACATACTCTATTTCCTATCAGGCTTTGCCACAAGTTAGGATTGTTATGGCTGCTATAGTTCTCAGTTTGCCCTGCTCTCTTCTCACAGGGTATGTCTACACGGTTGATAAAAAACTTGCAGCTGGCCCAGGTCAGCTGACTCGGGCTTGTGGGGTTCGGGCTCTAGGGCTGAAAAATTGCTGTATAGACATTCAGGCTCAAATGGGAGGTTAGAGGGTGTCAGAGCTTGGGCTTCAGCACGAGCCCAAATATCTACAGAGCAACTTTTAGTCCCACAGCTGCAGCCCCATGAGACTAAGTCAACTGACCCAGGCCAGCCATGGCCATGCTTCAGGGCTTTAACCCCATGCAGACGTATCCAGAGAGAACAGCTGGAATCTACGTAGGATCAGCCTTGTCCCCCAACACTGAGGCCTTGGAGTAATTCCAGTCCACCTTGTTCATGTAACTCTGGCCCTAAGTCCTAAAGCCATGGTCAGCAGAACAGGTTCTCTTGTGTAAACACTATATCACTTCCTTCCCTCCCTGCCTATGTGAAAGGCAATGTTATTTACTTCTTAGGGAAATGAATGGAATCAGAATTCTTAGCTGCTATTTCAAGCTCTGCTACTGGGCAAAATAGTTTCTCTATGTACATGAAGTAGCTTCCTTGTAAGGGTGAGGAGACTGTTACTTAAGGTTTGTAAAACAGTCTGGTGATGAGTGCTAGAGAAATACCCGGTATCATTCTCGCTCCAAACTCATAAATACTCTTTTTAGAGCACAGGAGATCATTGGCAATGAGCATTGCCACAGCAGGCACCTTCTTCTGCTGCAGGCTTGACATCCTATTGATGTCAACTGGCGTTATTCCTCCCAGCACAGTGCCACAGGAAAGGAGAAATGCATTTATGCTTCTCAGTACACCTGCAGAGACAATTTCCTTTGTAGCATACGTTGTGGAATACTTCTTAGCTAGCACATTACCAAACATAACCGTGACCTATTATTTTTTTGTTTAGGAATTTTATAAAAACCCCAGCTGTTTGATATTAATAATCGTCTTCACTAGTGTTCTTGGGTAAAGGAAAATCTCACCCATAGCTCAAAATTAAAACACACAATACCAAAAGTGCACTGCAACTAAAACAATGATGAGGAGAGACAAGGCTAATGTCTGCACCACTGAGATGAGGAAAACCTAAAAAGGTTAGAGCTTTTAATACAAACTGTCATGCAGATCACTCTGAAAAGCACTTAACTAAACTGACTTGAATCTATTTACAAATTATAAAGATCAAGAAATGATGACTGAAAAGGTCAGCAATGTTTTTTTCAAATTCTCCAAATTAACTAAATTCAGGATAAATTATAAGCTCATAGTTTATTGGCGTTCATATATTACAACTAGTGAGAGATCACAAAAGCTTTGAGCAGAGTACTTAATCAATCTTTCTTTCCTGCCCAATCTTTCTTTCCTGTACTAAACACGTACAGTTGTGTACAGCATGGGAAATAAAGGTGATCAAAGCTCTCCTATGTGGTAATTAGTATTGAGGAGGCCTTTTTCCAGCATGATGGAGAGCTAAATACATTGGGTTAGCAACAATGGTTCTTCTAACTGGAAATGGTATTTCCTTTAACCCATTTGTAATTCTAAGATTGAAAAATGGCTGCCAGTAATGTTGGTTTTCAGTAGAATTTAGATGCAGTAGAATGTGATGCAGTATTACTCAAAAGCCAAACATGTTTTGTTTCTTCTTAACTTCTCTGGCTATAAGGCTAATGTTCAGTGCAGTTCAGTGCAAGACTCAGTTCAGTGCAAAAAAAATGTTCTTTGCCTCTAATTGTACAGAAGCTCAGGAGAAAATAGCCTTCCTACTCTCTGAGGAAATTGAGAAAATGAACCAAAAGGGAATCAGGAACCAGTCATCCTATGGGATCATATGGGATAATTGTATATTTAATTTTTTCCAATGAATTTATTCTGTGAAAAAAATACCAGACTAGTAATCCTGCAAATCAAATTGAGATTAGTTGCCAAACACAACCCTGATGGAGAAACTCTAGTTGAATGGGTGGAATAATCATTTTGAAAGACTAGGCTTTCTTCCTACAACAGACCCATTGATGGTGTGATTGATTTCACCCCTTTATTGCCTTTGTCCCAACTCACGGAGCTCTACGTTATTTATTATTAGTATTATGATTTTTTTAATTCAGCTGTAAAACATTCCTTTGTGTTGAATCAATAAAAGAATGTAAGACAATTCCATAAACTCATGGTGGTAAAAGGGACTTTTCTAGACTAAGGAGAAATAAGAAGATTCAGTGTGCCGTTTTAAGATATTAACAAGTTTCACCATACACCCCACAGCAAGGATAAGTCTTCCTGGCATCCCTTTCCTCCTCCACACACAAAATACATTAATATGCAATGTACAAGTCTTAACAACCTCAGAGGAACCTCCACTATTTGTGGCTATGCAGAGCAGTTTTAGATTTTGTAGGACTGGAGGCTTTGCAGAGTGGATACAAACCAGAAAAGGAAAAGAACAACACTTTTGTACAATGAAAGAAGCAATATATTGTATTAATTTAGTCACTGACATATTCTAAGGAATCTTACTGTGGTATTGCAACCACCAATGTCAAAAAAAAAAAGGAAATTGTTGCATTTAAAATTAATTTCTCATTGCAATAAATAAAAATTTGGACTTGTAAAAACACTGTTCCCAAGAAAATCAGAGACCAAATAAAATCTCTCTCTCCAGAAAATTATGAAAAAAAAAATTGTCTGAGTGAAAGGAAAAAGTTCTATGTGCAAGTAATTCCTGAACATTAATAACATAACAAAGAAATAAACAAAAGAATCTTAAAACAATCTTACTTCCTGGGATTTCTTGGTACAGCAGGCTATGCATTATTAGCTTTTCAGATCTTTACAATTCAGTTTAAATTATTATTCAGATTCATGTTTGACTGTTTTATCCAAATTCCCATTTGTGCATATTACAAAACTGTAGTACCTTCTGGCTCAAGCTACTAGACCTTCACTTCCATGAATGCAAAGTTTACACACAGAAAGGTTCCAAGAGTGCTCTACGAAAGAGATGGCTTTCTCTGTATGTAGAAAGTTAGTTAATAGATAGTGTGCCAGTAGATGGCGCTCAAGAAAATACTAAATTGTTCCTAGGTTCTCTATGCCCCAGGTTGTCATTGTTGTGCATTGCAAATGGCTTCCAGCATGAAACTCTTTACATGGAGCTTTTAACAAGAATTTAGAGGCAAAATGTGAACCCATGTCTCATAGACTCATAGACTTTAAGGTCAGAAGGGACCATTATGATCATCTAGTCTGACCTCCTGCACAATGCAGGCCACAGAATCTCACCCACCCACTCCTGTAACAAACCCCTAACCTATGCCTGAGTTATTGAAGTCCTCAAATTGTGGTTTAAAGACCTCAAGGTGCAGAGAATCCTCCACATGGAGCCCTTCAACATAGCCATGAGCGTGTGCACAAGCATGCACACACAGAGTTAAATGAAAAACTAACAAGCCTTCCATGAAAATGCTCACTAAAGCCATTATTTACAATACTTAACATTTAAAATGTATTTACTTTTAAGGTGTTTTTAAAGGCTGCAAATGGAAATATATTTAAAGTAAAACTCTCAAAATATAAATAATCCTGAACCGGCAGGCCCTACATGCTATCTAACATTTTTCTTATAGTGCTCTGGAATGTCCATCTTCTGTTTACATGGATATTTCAGTCCCCAAAAATGCTTCATTAAACTTTTACTCTTAAACATGTCTGTAACCCTGAACTCAAGAACTACAGTAATAAACCAATGAGTTGCTGCACCATAAGAGGAAAATATTGGAAAAAAAATCTCATGCATCTTTAAAGCTCAGTTTCATCTGACATGGGACCACAAACACTAAATTGCCTTAATCATAAGCTTTTAGCCATTGCATGGTATCATCTCAGGGCACAGTTAAGGTTGTTTTTTCTGCTTTCACTGTGCATTTCCATCCATGTTTAGATGTTTCAATTTCTTTTCATTATAATATTTCCTGGATCTGTAATGCTTGGGTTTTGGATAATTACAACATCTCTTAATTTACAGATACGTACTCTGAGCCTAGGTTGTTTTTGTGTGTGTGTGTGTCTGAGAATTATAATAAAGTTATTTCACTAATGTTGGAAGAAAGTGATTTTCTGCGATTCCTTACCCAGTCTCATGTGACTACAGCAATCAGCATGCCATGCAGACATACACCAGGTACAGCACATATTTGATTCCTTATGACACAGCTTTTTATCATTATATTACCACATCTCAGACTGATTAAACATTCATCATCAGTGTGAACTAAGGCAGGCTTTCTCAAGCTGTGGGAGCAGCCAATTGGTGGGACCTGGACAGTGTCTGAGTAAGGTCTCAGTCTTATCTAATTTTCAAGATTGTAAGTGAAAAGAGGGAACAAATTTAAATTGCTGCATGGGATTCTCTTTGGATTTCCTGTGTACTAGTTCCTGGTTAAATTCTCTTCCATGCATCTCACAAAGGCTGCAGTGATTGAGCAGAAGTTGCCCTGGAGTGTCTCTTCCCAGTTGCCAGGCATGGCTGTGGTTCTTGTTTTGAGGGCCAGAAGACTCTCTTGCTACCATCACCCTGTGATCTCTTTGTCCAGCAATTGTGTGAGGAGAGCGAGGAAGAGGCAATGACTAGTAGCCTGCTGCCTCCAAAGCTTACAAGCAGGGAGAGTAGGTGCAGATTTGGGGGCTCAATGTGTGGGGCATCAAGCTGATGGGACCAAGGGGGAATGATGAGGGGAAAAGCTGGGAATTCAGGAGCTCAGGAGGAGGGTATGTACAAGGTAAGGACCACAGAGGTTCTGCTTCATGACTCTGAGATTAGTCTCCAGTTTGAGTCATCTGGACAACCTATGTGCAGAGAAATAAGCTTTGCTGCCTCACTGAAACCTATACAGGCAAAGTGACCATTTTCTCTAACTCACCTGAAGGTGGGGCCTGAGTTGTTCAGATAAAAGTGAGACATGATGGTAAAATGAACCGCTGACAACCACTGACCCAGCATCCAGTATAACCGGGCCACATTACTGAACACTTTTTTGAGACTATGGAGGAAATCCTGCCCTCATTCATCTGTTGGTTCATACCACAGACCCGGGAAGGGATCTGGATGTGGGAAAGCTGATGCCCACTGCACCAAGGAGCCCAGCTCTGCAGGGGCTGCCTGAATGAATAGGTTTTTGGCACACGTGGTGGAGTATATCCACTGGCAAAGTCTCCCATGTAGGGGAGCAGCAGCGCCTTTATGACCTGCTGCAGTCCGGAGGCTATAGTAGCAACTGCGGTATTGGTGAAACCATGACGTGGGGGACAACGATGACTGCCTCCTCAGCACAAGGCCATATGCTCAGTTTGGGACCAGGATTTGACTGCATGTGAACAATTACACATTCACCAACTGTGCCATTTATGACCTGTTTGAATGTCTTTTTAAAATCAGTACAGTGTAGTAGAATGCCTAGATCCAATAGACTTTTACACTGCTGCAATCCTATCTAATTTTGTATCAAAAAGCATACAGCCAATATGTTATTAATTTACAGTAATTAAAAATGCAGTTAATATAAGTTATATTATAGTAACAGATCGAGACTTGCACAACATGTATTTGTTATCAATGCTTTATTATTGAAAACAAAATTGAAATTCTCTTAGCTGGCACAAACAATTATTTCTACAAAAAGGAAAGCCTACAAATCTTGATAATTTATACAAATAACAGTTTTTCAAAAAATAAAAATTTAATTGAGTAAACTTCCCTTGTGCTCTTTTATTTTTTTAGCACTGTCTGCAATAATCCACCATAAATCCCTGAGCAGAGACACATATTTTAAATACATTTTTAAATGATTCCAAAAGAAGAAAGTTAAGTCCTATATTGAAATATGTTCAGGGACATTCTTGTTAAACTTCCATTAGTCCTTTTTTCTTTCTTTTCTTGTTTTTTTTTTAAACAGACAGTTATCAATGCTACCATGAAAATATATCACCTATGAGTGTCACTCTGTTGTGCAATGAATAACCACTAAACAAGAATGAACACATGTTAAAAGGGAGAGACAAAGAATACAGTGAAAAGTTATGATCACCAAAGTTTGATGACTTGAAATAAATAAAGCTGCAGGATACCACAGTTATATACTGAATTCAGTCAGAGTCTAATATCTAATTTATTTTTACAATTTTTCAGAAACGCAGTGAAAGGCAATTTTTCAGACACCATTTTATTTTTACCATTGGCTTCAATGGGCAATGATGAAAAAGTTGAAATTCAACTTTTGAGCATTCCATGTTGCTTTCACAGCCATATTGTTATTTGACAAAAGGTTTGACACTTTCTTAAAAAAAAAATGCATCCCTTTTGGTATCCCCATTGTGAACCTTGTCATTAAACATAGCATTGCTAACTGGAGAGAAAAAGACAAAACACTATAACAAATTGTGACTATACCAACTTTGAAATAGTTACTTCTCAAAATCCTTTAATACAGATCTAAACCTGTAGTGTGTATGGGGAAAATGTACAATAAATTGTCACATTTCCCTTTAAGTACACATGCTACCCACATAAAAATGCAGCAAAAGCCAAATGAAGAAGATAGCAACAGTTGCAGACTACTGGCTTAATGAAAGAAAACGCTGCTGCAGTTGAGTAATAAATAAATAAATACCATACAGCAAACTATTCTCCCAGAAGTACACAGCAATGGAATGGTGCTCTATAGTTAAAAAAGAAAAAAAAAGATTTTTCATTATAAAAGGTTTTAACAGAGCCTGAAGAAGCTTGCTTCTCTTAAACGTGCTCCATCACTTAACGTTATATTTACCACTCGTGAAATGAGCATTGAAGCAGATATCAACAGGTCATTAAATGAAAAAGTAAATTTTCTTATAAATTCTAGTACTTTTTCCAACAAAAGAACGCAGTTAGCAAATGGTTTGGGAAAACACAGACTAAAGCTTCAATAGGCTGCAACTTATTTTACAATTTTTTTAATGAAGAATAATACAATAATAAGCCCAAATAAAAATAAAAAACGCTAGAAATGTAACTTAGTTGTAACTGTGCATGTCCGAAAACAAAATGGATTCCTAATATTTGGTTAGAATCCAAGTAGATAATAGTTTTAAAAATGAACACCATTGTCAAAAATACTCAGAATAATTGGCAACCATTGTTACACACTTCTGTTAGTCTACAATGTTGTGCAGATTCTCTGCTAGCTTCTAAAAGTCAGTCCCTTTAACTAGTAGCACATTACAAAAAGCTCTGTTTTCAAAAAAAATTCTGATAAGCTTCATTTGTACCATTTCTAAGTATCAACACTTCCCAAACTCACTCTGGTTGAATTCTTGCAAAAATAATGCAAGCTGAACAGCCTCTAGATGTCCAGTCCAAAACTGGACTTATCTGACAGTAACGTGAAAGGAGTAAAACACAGTGTTCTAGAAGGCCAAAAAGAACTTCTTTTTAAGGTTACAGCCTGACCGCACTTTTTTGATATCAGGGCAAACATCTGTTTTCTGTGTAAATATGGATAATTCATGACATTAGTGATAGCTTCCAGATTCTTTTATACTGGTCCAATGTCTCACATTGAGCTGGTCCTTGCTTGTTTCGTCTACTCAACTCAACTGAGTATCTGAAGTAAACTACATCAAAACTCTTAACAGTTGGAAAAAATATGTGCACTTGTCAGTAAACAACTGTCAATACTGTCATCTAACCGCAAGTGACAGGTATTTAAAAAAAAAAAAGGCTGTGTCAGTCTGAAATTGATAAGCAGGTGGTCCTAAAGAGAGATACAGCAGCATTAAGACAAACTGCAAACACATTGGATTTAGTATACATTTTAATGAGTTACAGTCTCAGCAAATACTTTAAGCTAGTATTATCTTTTTTACTCTCATGTGGCTGGGTGTATGCTATACAGTTCTCCCTTAGTGTTTTCAGGACAGTATAATTTTCAAGAACTCACATGAAAAAGAGTAATATGGGTTTAACTGTGATAACTTGTCAAGTATGCCAAAATACCCTCCTTTAAGTGCTATGGTTTTATTTTTTATTTTATTTTTTGCGGGTTAATACTTAAGTCCTTTGTGAAGCATCCAAAGAATCTCCCTTTATTTTTATGGCAACAAAAGTTATGCCAAAAACCAGAATAGGTTCTCCTAGCAGCAATTAAGACCCCCTGACCCTTGCAGTCAAGTCCAATGAGAGCTTTGATCAGATAACTTCCTGGAAGTTTTGTTTTGGATTTGAGTCAATTTAAAGAAAAAGAAGTTTTTTCTGTGTCATGTTTTAGATGTCTTTAAACCTTGTTTTTCCATGATATTCCACAGTTTGCGAAGATTAGACTGTGTGATGACATCGTCTGGCTTAAATTGGAGAGCACGGAGGTAGTTTGCTTCAGCATCTCTGAGTTTACCATTGAGATGAAGAATGGCTCCAAGATTCATCAGGGCAGCCGGATACTGGAACAAGAGAAGGGAAGGAAAAATATTGAGTGTATTTTCAGGGGGTTTTTTTCAGACAGTCTTGATCCACTTAAACAAATTATTCCCTTATGTTTGCAGGCATTTTATGGAAGCAATTTAGCAATTTAAACAAATAGAGATAACAAGAAAAAGTTTTTGAACAGCTGCTAACTGTGTACTTTGTGCTTTAAAAAGGACAGGCTCTGGTGTCTACATGCATAGACTTCTTTCTTTAATGAGAAAACACAGACACCATAAAAGCTTTACATGTGGTAACGTCGGTATACCATAGTTTCCAAGAGAAAATTAAAGTAGTCCAAGAGCGGATTGAAGAGAGGAATTTAATTTTAATTCGACCCAATGCCAATAAAGAGTTTATAATCGGTGGGAATAGCTAACACATTGGAACGCCTGCTCCTTTTTTTCTTTTAATAAAAATTTATCTTCAGATTCTAAAGACAGACATACCAATTTCAAGGATACCCATTTTAGATTCTTCTTCATATGCACTCAGTGTTATGCCAGGCTTTGATAAGTCTTTCTTTATGAATAGTTGGATAACCTTAAAATTACCACTGGCAGAAACTAATGACAAAGACGTCAAGAATGCATAAAACAATAAATTAACAAGCCCTGGGATCCTATCCTCCCCACCATAGGTACAGAGAACCACCCCAAAACTACCAGCAGCCACCCACATGTAGGTGGACCTGACAGGCACCCAAGGCAGGCGAGCAGCTCCCTCCAGTTCCCTCCACAGGGAACCCTACCCCCTTCACCCCCTAGGCCACTGGAGGTATCCCTGGGCACCTGGGGGAATGTGCAAGTACCAGTAAAGCATTACATTTCAGTGGAAGCATAGTCATTTTATTCACCACAACAATAGCTCTTGATTTTAAAGTAAAAACAGATACAAGTTGTCCAGATCACCCACTTTTTGGATCAGCCTCAGCAATGCTTGCTTCCCAAATTATGCAGATTGGAGCAAAGATGGCTAAGTTTTGTCTCTGAGGTTACATCTACACATGGGTAGACATATCCACTAGCTGTGCTTGAGCCAGTGTGTTAAAAATAGTTGTGTGGCCACGGTGGCACAGGCAGTGGCTTGGGCAAGCTGTCCAAGTGTGTAACCCAGAAGGATTTGTGCTTTGGTGGCTAGTCTGAGCCACCGGACCACACTGCTATTTTTAGCGCACCAGCTTGAGCAGAGCTAGTGTATCCATCTAACTCTGCTAGGAAGCACCCTCCCAGCTGCTGTGTAGACATATCCTGAGGAGCAAGTGGTTCAGGACACCACTCATCAGCACTCCCCCATCAGCTTTCAAAAATGTGTAAAGTTAACTGGAAACTCAGTTTCAGCCATCTCTTGTAGTTACAGTATTTATACACACTAGATGCTTGCTAATAAGATGGACATCAGAAATAATAAGGGAGGTCAGAGTGTAGTTGTAGCTGTGTCGGTCTCAGGATATTAGAGACAAGGTGCGTGAGGTAATAGCTTTTATTGGACCAATTTCTGCTGGTGAGAGAGACAAGCTTTTGAGCCACACAGAGCTAAAGAAGAGCTTCAAAAGCTTGTCTCTCTCACCAACAGAAGTTGGTCCAATAAAAGCTATTACCTCACGCACTGTGTCTCTCTAACGGAGAGAAGAGACAGCTGTCTCTCCCCTACTTGCTACATACCAGTGTTGGTCTCCCAGAGTGCAAGCCTTCCCAAGATGCTGTGATAATGGGATGGCATTCTGAGGAGGTTTTGCATACCTCCCACACAACTATTCAGGTTCACCAAAGTACCTGTAATTTGAATTTTTCCACCTGAAATTTAAACCACTCCTATCCTCTAGGAGATAGGAAAAGTATTTTAAATTCAATCTAAAGCAACGCTTGCAATAGGAAACTGAAATAGAAGACCACTGTCTGAAACAAATTCTACATTTGTATGTACTATGCTCTATGTTTGCCTCTTCTCTTCCTTCCTGCTTACTCTCATCTGTTAAGAAAACAATCCCACGTATTCTCAAGTATGAGTCAATCTTTCAGAGCCATTAGGTTTCAGTGTGTTCAAAATTAAGCAAAACAATGTAAACATCATGATGCTAACCTAACTACTTCTGGGTTTCGTTTTTCTCGCTCAAACATGACAAGTTATTTTTGCCAACCATAGCAGGAAATTCTGCTATTTGTGAAGCATCTCCAACTATTATAGTTTCCCTCTCCATTCATACTCAGTTTGGAGAAGGGAAACTGATATTTGAGCTTCTGAAGCAATCTTGTTTATGTACAATATATATATCAACCTCGTCATTACTATCTCATGCTCCACCAGTCTACAGAATCAATTATACTGAAATTAATGGAACTGTAATAAACTCTTTATAAGTAAATATATTTTGGATAATGACAAGAATGATGCAGCAGAACAACAGCTGAACAGCTGCATTGTGAATAGACGATTCTGTCAAACATAAGCTATCTGTACATTTCTTTTAAAAAAATTGAATTGTACGGTAGTGAAAGGGACCTTGATACTGCAACTTGTTGCATGTGGGCAAATCCTTGTGTCTATGTGGAGTCTATTACCTTCATCTGGACTCTGTGCAGATGCAAGGGTCTGCCTGCAAGGGTCCAATTAATTACAGGATCTGGCCCTATGATCTCTTTTTAATGGCTCAAGTTTTGTTTTTAAGATGCTACCTGAGCTTCAGTGTCAAAGCAATATGTGTCTTATAAATTGATACATCAGAAAGTGAGCTTAGAGACAGAGCAAGTAGGCAGAAAAGTCAACAGATATGGGTCAGCAATCCAGAAACCTGCTTGATTTCCACATGCTCCATCTGATAGAAAAGATATCAGAGAAACTCTTGTGGAGTACATTATGTTCTCAATCCAAACACACTCCCCACTGTATTACATTCTAAAGCATCCATCAACAGTGTGTCTGGGAAGTAGACATTTTTTTCTTGTACAAGTTCAAGTATTGCTCTCCACTCTTTCTTTTTTCTCCACAAATGTGTAATTCAATTTATTTATGTGGCAAGATATCTAGGGCTTTAAGATTAAAAGTTTTATTTCCATACACAGATGTGAAAATCCTTCTTATGCCACTTTCCTTTTAATTTGGCAAACTGATTGTGCTGTAGCAGACTAAAAAAAGTATAATTACTGATTTTGCTTTGTTTGATCTCTCTGATGGAATTTGAAATTAATTTCCCCCTGAAATTCCAGCAATCGACCAAATAGGTTTAGCCTATTAATGTGCAGGGTAAATAAATATATTTATCAATGTAAAATGAGTATGAAGTAATTCAGAAGGGAGCTGAAAAATCATGCCAACTCCTCTAATATTATAAATGAGAAAATCTGCAGGTTTCTTAAAAGAGACTAAGTGCCGACTACCTACCCACCTACTGGATTTATAGAGTACCAATCACTGCAGTATCGAGCATCAGTGGTTTATTACAACAAACTCAGGAATTTCCAGGTGACTGACTGATTGATTGATTATACATCAGTGTCATCACATCTGCCAGCTGTAACTGATGGGCTGGGGACAGAAAACCAGGAATAATCACTATCGTTTTTTCCTCGGATAGATTGTCTTTTATTAAAGACAGCTGATGAAACTTTTCAGCACGTTAACAAAGGCAGTTGGCAGCTATCACTCCAATAATACAGGACTTGTAGCACTGTATAATAAATGACACTACCTACTAATTCAGAGACTTGAAAGGAGAAACAAGCCTTCCTTCATTTCCTTTATGAGACAGATGCTTTATATCAAAAGAGCTGACTGGCAGTTCTATCAGAGTTATTAATGGTGTCTTTTTGGTCTGTTGGGAATGATCCCCCTTACTAGTGTTTTTTCTTGCGGTGTATTTTTTTTTCTTAGCTCTTTGGAGACTAACAAAGTAACTAATGAATAACAAAATAAAAATCATGTGTTTTGCTGCCCAAAGCATTGGGTATTGTTTATGTTGGTGACAATTCTTCCAAGCCTCCTCCACACTACCATAATTGGAGGATAATGTTCTGTGGCATACAAAAACAGCACCATGAACTAAACTCTTCTCTGAAAGACAGTATGGAAATCCAAAATGTTTCCAGTAAATTCCATGGACTTGCTTCATATTTACACTGATGTAACCAAGAGTAGATTTTGGCCCCGTATATATATATAACATTAACCATTATATGACAGATGCCCCAGATTTTTTGTTTGTTAACTCATGTTCACTCCATACACAAATCTCTAGCTCCAAATAGAATTAGTTAGCTTGTGCAGATATAAGTTAAAACCCTTTACAAATATATATATCTCAAGGCTGATTCCCCACTCTGGCAGAAGGTGGGGGCCCTCAAGGATTCTAAAAATTAATACTGGCTACTCCAGGCTTGTATTAAATTCCCAAGGTTACAGCTTTTCTCTGACCCTGGATGGGGAGATGCTGCCACTACCCAAGTGCAAAACCCCTTTAAGGACCCAGGAAGGCGCACTTGGGAATTCCTTCCTGTGGGGTACCCTCAAGCCCTTTCACCCCCCCCCCTCCGGGGAAGAGCTGAGAAAGAAAAACAAAGGAAATCAGCTGTTGCCACCAGCTAATTAAACAACACGTGCATATACCTTTTAGAAGACAAAAATCCAATCCTGTTCTTAAAAAAGGTACATTTTATTAAAACAAAAAGAAAGAAAATACATCTGGAAACTCAGGCTATTGCTAGATTTAAAAAGAGCAAATACAAGGATTAAGCATCAAGAATAGTTTCTTGAGGTCAAGCTTAAAGGTTGCAAACAAAACAAAAGCACCTGGGGTTAGCACAGAGGACTCCACAAGCCATAAAGAAATAAAAGAGATAAACCTAATCACATCTTCCTAGACATTTCTTCATCTACTTACATGTCTGGGGTTTTAAATGAGTAGTTTCTAGGTATGATATAGATGATTTTTCATACCTGGCCCAAAGCTTCTTACAGCATCGCTGTTCTGTCCCCTCTCCCCGGGAGAACAACCAGACAGACAGACAAAAGGGGAGTTTTGTTTCAATTTTAAAAAGTTCTAGCCTTCCCATTGGCTCTTTTGGCCAAGTGCCCACTCACTTCCTTTTACCTATGCATCAGAGTGACTTTTAACCCTTTACAGGTAAAGCAAGTAGAGAACAGCTAATAAGAGGGATTTTATAGCTAACTGGCTGACTGGGTCCATAAAAGGGAGTCCCGTCCCCCCCATTTATAATTACTTCATCTACCACTAAAACACGGCCACTTCTGGGTGAAGCAGACAACAGCACGAATCAACAGTTTGGAGACAGGTAGTGAAAACTAGAGCCCTTGTTTTGTTTCTTCAATGGAAACTCTGTCCAGCTTCCACTCTTTAGCTAATGACCCCACAGCCAGAGATGGTATAGCTTCTGAGTTTCAAATTAAATGCCTTGTTTAAAAAAATATCCTAATGCGCACTTCAGTAAATTCATGATCTGGTTCACCTCTGCACTGATTGAACTGCACTGATTTTTATCCTCCTCCATTAAAAAAAATTCACTGAGTATTCCTCCTGCTTTCCTTCCCTTGTTTCTACCCTATTGCTCCTGCCTTTAATGAATTTTGGCAGTATAATTATGTTCTTTATATTTAAAAATGACATCAGAATTGTTTACCAAATCTTGCAATCAGCATGGCCAAGCCAAAGCTGATGACATCACTGCTTTTATAGAGCAATCAAATCCATTGGCCTTCCAGGGCTGATTGGAGAATGGTTCTTTAGCTTCAGGGGTGCACAGCGAGGTGTTTTATTTTTAAAGTGCATTTAAGGCATCTTAAGTTGTTCTTTTAAGCCTTCCTGTCAAATAGAATTTCATCCTTTGAAAAGATGCAGAGATGCTGCATGCAAATATTTTATCTTAAGCCTTCTTGGTTAGATGTTGCTGAAGTATTCAGATATTTCAGCTTCATAATTAAAAACACAGAGTAGCTTGATAAAGTCCGGGTGATAAAACAGAAAATAAACAGATTTAGTTGTAGAAGTGATCACTAAGTATGAAAACTAAGCATGTTGAGCTGTTTCATCATGTCAAAGACCATGTTATAATGTGCTGTCATGAATTTTTATCCTCCTACAACGATGGCAAGGATTTTCATTTGAACTTCTATTACTGGTGTCATTGCCATAGTGCAGTGTGCTATTTTTAAGGCAATCAAAATGTCAACAGCTCTGTTTTTATTATTATTGCTAAAGATTACTGTGCACAACTGAATCATTTCAAATGTGGCATTTATTTTTGACAGACTCCAAAATGTTACTTCTAAAGTTAGACTGTGATCTAGAAGTTGCCCTCATGTTTCAATGATGCTACTTTAATGTGGGGCTGGATTCTGCAAACTGATCCTTCTTCCTAAATGGAGTCTCACTTAAGTCAAGAGGAATCCACACAGAAGGAAAGGTGCAGGCATGTGGGTTTATTTACAGGATGGAATCCTAGAGTTGCCAGATGTCCCAATATGCAAGTGACAGTCTCACTCTCAAATATAAACTCCCACTTCCCATCTGCCTTCCTATATAGGAGCGCTGCATATTCAGTTCATAAACCCCTGATCTATTCCTGACTCTTGCAGTGCCTCTAACCAGTATTCCACTCCAAGCTGTGCCTGAATTATATTCATCAGCCAGAACACTAATCACAAACATGAGTAGTCTGTGATGGTATCAGAGCTACATACAATGGATGATCTATAGAAAGAGAGGTGCAGGAGAAGGAGAGTTAGAGAAGTGAGGTGAAAGAAGAGGATGGGATGGAGAGGTGGAATGAGAAAGGGAGTGACTAAAAGTAAGGGGTTAGATAATGTAAGTGAGGATGTAGTGGATGGGGGGGGGAAGTTCCTGCAGTTCTAATTTGACCAAATGTGTTCTAATTAGCAAAACTTCCTAGACTGCATTAAATAGAAATGGGCTCAAACAGCTTAAACTTTGGGGAAGCCTGGCTCCAAACCCAAATGTCATGACTCTGGCCAATATATACAGCTGGCCAAATCCAAATACTGTAACAAGCCTGAACTCTGTGGAAATGCAGATTTGGATCCAATCTCCATTACTCAGGCTCAGCTATAATATTAAAGTAAGTGTGATATTCAGGAAGACTTTAGCCTGCATTCTGCAATCTTTCATTAATGGATGAAGAGCCTCTCATAGCATAACATACTTGTCATATTTTTTTCACAATGTCACAAATTAATAACTTCTGGAGGTAGCAAATAAATACAAACAAAATAAACAGGTTTTTTTTTACAAAATAAAAACACGCTTCCCTCCACCCCCCAAGAACACAGGCAAAACGCATCATTTGTGCAGTTTAATCTATCCTTTAGTCTCATAAATTAGGATGACACACCAAGTTGTAAATGACAGGAGCAAAGAGCAGCATAAGCAAACAACTGGGTCACGCTAACAGCTGAAAATAAAATGCACATACTGGGGCACATCTTCAGCTGGTGTAAACGGTCATAACTCCATTTACTTCACTGACGTCAGAGGACCTGCTCCTTAATGTCTAGTCTCAGAATATGTACAGTATGACATTTTTGTTTATATGTGTCTGACCCTAAAGTGCTTTTGAAAGTCCTTAGCTGTGTACTTCTAAATCTACACACTACAGCATTTTAAATAAAAATAAGGACGGCCTTCCATTTCCAGGGGGGGAGGGGAACTTGCAAGCACACTCCAAACTTTTTGGACACCGGCTTCATTAAGGAAACTGTAGCTGTGACCTGGAGAAGAGTTCTGGAATTTGGCATGAAAATGGGAACACCAAGTAGCCTACTTTGTGTCTCAATTACCACTTCCACAAGGGACAACTTCTTAGCATAATACAATGGCTCTCCAGCCTGTGTGAGCTCTCAGTCAATCTGTTTTCCATGTCAACCTTCAGAAAAATATCCAATTTGGAAAAGAACAGAAAATCATTCAAAACTGAACATATATATTATATTTAGTTGGTGAAAGATATCTGCCACAGACATTTATATAAAGTCATAGCATATTGTATTACATACTGGCAAGTTATGAATGAACAAGTTACAACTATGAAGTGCTGTAGATCATATTGACAGCTTGAGAATCCCAAAAGGACATTTGTAATTTGGGTAGGTCTAGATATTTTCCCCTAATAGCTATGGATGAATTGCTTTGGTACAACAAAGTTAAAATAACCTCCCAATAAACATTCTTTCAATCCATATGGAAATCACGATGAACATTTTTAGATAGCTTTTATTAGTAGTAATGAAATGATGCTAAATAGTATTTAATATTATGGTTATATTTTTTAAAAAAATCACGAAATGAGTTTTCCAGATCTCATAAAGTGTTTAATTAGAAACTCCTCTTGATTTCCACCCCAAATATTTTCAGTACTGTACAGCATGCAATAATCATATCTCATTTTCTTAGCACTTTAGAATTTCATACAAATATCTTCAAATGACTTGATTTTTGTTTATAGAAATCAAGCTGCATTCTAATGTCTGCAATATGATCGTTTTAATACCTAACAAAGATTGCAGTTTAAGAAGTACAACTTATTAAGCTTATCTAACAAGAGTAGTCCGTGTATTAATTAGAAAGCCTACATTTCAAGCAAATGAGAGGTTTGCTAACTGGAAGTGTTGTCTGTAGTGACAAACTGTAATTGTTCAGGATCTTTCAGAACCAATATTCTGTCTCATTAAGAACATGGACTAAATGTGCACTTGCTCCACATCAACACTGTATTTCTCAACATGGGAATGAGCTTTTCCACTTTTTATTGGGAAGAAGAAAAACAGTTTACTGTTATTCTCTGGGGGAAAACAACAAGAACATACTTAATTTATCAGAAATGTGAGGTGTGTTAAGGAGATATGACGTGGTCTGCTTAGTCTGACAGAACATATGTGTAAGGCTGAACAGAATGGGTATGCATATGAATGCAATCAAAACTGGCTGGTCTCTAAAAACACTAATTTAGTGATAATTGATAGTTATGCATTTAGGTTCACTCTTAATATATGACTGTAAGTCCCATAAACTTAAAAAAAATTGCAGTTTTTACAATCTAGTACAATTTCTCTAAAACCACAAAGGATTGCTTATACTGTGTCACTGAGAGACCCAAGACAAGTTACTGATCCTTGCAATCTAAATAAGGCAGATAAAGCCACAAATAATGACAACAGATCATAAGGAGAGAGGAATAACAGTAAGCAGAGGGAAGTGAATATTGTTCTTGAAGGAACAGATTCATGTACACAGGCGATAGACCTCTTTGCGTCTATTACGCTACCATATCCTATGTCAGCATGTAAAGGCAGTAGAGGTCTGTAAAACAGTCAAAAGCAGGATTGAAATAAACTACTTGAATTTTTTATATTTTTCATTGTGAATCTGCAAATGGGTCCATTCTGCAGGGGGGGAAAATCATCCTTTTTAAGTCCTCCCTCCCCCAGTGAAAAGATGTGCCTGATTCATTGGAAATGAGTTATGTTGAAGAGTGAAAGGTAGCTTTGAAATTCTAATTTTTGCATATTTGGATCTCTAGCAGTCACTTGATCAAGATTCATAAAATGATGAAATCTGACCAGTATGAAATCACCCCTTTTTCTACGGTTGTAAAAAGATTAAATACCTTGTGGTAACAGGGCCGGCTCCAGGCACCAGCTTAACAAGCAGGTGCTTGGGGCGGCCAAGGGAGAGGGGCGGCACCTGCTGCAATTCGGGGGCGGCAGGTCCCTCACTCCCTCTAGGAGCGAAGGACCTGCCGCTGAACTGCCGCCGCCGATTGCGGGGGTTTTTTTTTTTTCTTTTCCAATTGCCGCCGCCGATCGCAATTGCGATCGCGGCTTTTTTTTTTTTGCATGGGGCGGCAGAAATGCTGGAGCCGGCCCTGTGTGGTAAACAGTAACAAGAAACAGTAGTTGTTGAAAGGGAATACCTATCGTTAGCGCTGAGGAAACCTATTTGGATAAAACCAACATTGGCCTTTTACTTTGACTCAATACAATACTAAATTAAATATGTTTGCAGAGAAATTTCATCAAATTGAAATTGTGTATGATTCCTCTTCTCATTAACATACAGACACCAATCTTGTTTTGTTTACATTTCTCACCCCCAATTTTCACACAGACATTGAAGGGGAAAAAAGCCTCATAGTAGTGCAGTGTCCCTGCCTGACAAACAGTTGTGACCTTCACGGATGTCAGTGGACTAAGAATGAGCTATTTAAAGACTGACTCCCACTGCAGTACCAAGGCTTCCCAAGGCTGCTGAAACCCTCATCGGCAATGGAACTCTCAATGATTGGGGTGAGGCCAGCAGAAGCAGGAGACACTGTTTTCTCATCAGTAGGCCCCCAGCTGAGGAACTCCCCACTCATTCAAAAACAAAAGAGGCTGCCCATAAACCTTAGCATCTTTAAAACAAAGTTAGAGTCCCATTATCTTTGCTGCAGCTTTCCCATAGCAACAATAATGATAAAAGGAGCGACCAATCCTCCCCACCCTGACGCCAGAGCATTTTATTAAAATGCAGGAGAGAAGAGAGGAAAAAGCTTCAATTTTACATACTCCTGGAGAAGGGGGAAGTGGAGACAGTACTCTGATCTATGTATAGACCACTCAATAGGTTCATGCAGTGATGTGTATGCATAAGCAGATACAGACCAGTCTCACCATTTGATAATTTTGGGTGGAATCACAACAAACTACTGAATTTCCCTGGGAAAAAGGTGTTCATGTACTTTTGGTCCAGAAAATCTGAAGAAGTTCTATCAGAAAGCTTGACCTCATGAGATTTCCAATATTTAGACACTAGAGGTTTTGGTGATGAGCTACTTTTATATTATTTTGATTGGTTTGTCATGCTTTTGGTGGGGGGAATATAGTTGCTTTGAACTCTGATAACAAGCAGTCAGAATCTCACAACATATTGGATTAATTTTATAGGGATGCGTAATAACATAGGGAACATGACACAATCATTGGTTAAAACACAGTCACAAGCACTAGGGTAATGGGTCTGGTATAAGAATCTAAGCAAAACTGGGAAAAAAAACAAGCTGGCCACGAATGAGATTTATTAATTACAGGAGGAATTTTTAGGCTAAATTTTGAGCTTCCTATTTACAGTTTACTTTTGAACTAGCTCTCTATTGGCAACACTACGAAGCAATTCCAACAATTCACGCTTCTACAGTTGTGCTGGAAGGAAAATAAATGTACAGTTTATCAAGTGAAGATAAAATTATTTCAGTACTTTAGATGTTGATCAATAATATCTAAACACAGCTCCAAAACGCTAGAAAAAAATAACTTTAATTTGCTGTAAATTGTGCAGCATAGAGTTGCCAAGGCAATGCTAAGGCAAAGCTAAATTAAAAAACCCTCCACAATCTTGTTAATAAATAAATATACCTTTAAGATGACCTACAGTGCAAAGAATATTTTTTGCCAACAGAGAGACACTAGTGAAGTTGTCAAGAGGAACCTAGGGCATAAATATTTGTTTTCTTATGATCTGCAAACTGTAATTCTAGACGCGTTTTGTTTTTCTTTCCCTCTCTTTGCTTTGCCCCCTCTCAAGATCATCCAGTTCCTTTCATCTGTACTACTAGACCACGGGTCTCAAACACGCGGCCCAGGGGCTGCATACGGCCCGCAGGGCTATTTTCTGCGGCCCGCGAGCTCCTTGCGGCCCCCCCCGCTCTCCCCCAGCGTTTACTTAGAGCGGCTCCGGCCTGACGTGCACTGGGGGCAGGGCAGGCTCCCTGCCTGCCTGCCCTGCCCCCGCGCCGCTCCAGGAAGCTGACGGAACCTGGGGAAGGAGGGGCGCAGGGGTGTGTGTGGCTGTTGCTTCAGGCACCGCCCCCAGCAGCTCCCATTGTCCGCGGTTCCCCATTCGCAGCCAATGGGAGCTGCTGGGGGCGGTGCCTGAAGCAACAGCCACACACACCCCTGCGCCCCTCCTTCCCCAGGTTCCGTCGGCTTCCCGGAGCGGCGCGGGGGCAGGGCAGGGCAGGCAGACAGGCAGGCAGCCTGCCCTGCCCCCGGTGCGCATCGGGCCAGAGCCCACCCCCCGAACCCCTCCTGCAGCTGAATCCCCTGCCCTGAGCCCCCTGCCGCACCCCTCCTGCACCCCGACCCCCTGCCGCACCCCATACCCCTCCTGCACCCCAACCCACTGCCCTGAGCCCCCTGCCGCACCCCTCCTGCACCCCAACCCCCTGCTGCACCCCGCACCCCTCCTGCACCCCAACGCCCTGCCCTGAGCCCCCACCACACCCCTGGGGGCAGGGAGGGGGCAGAGTTGGGGTGGGAATTTCAGGGAAGGGGTTGGAATGGGGGCAGGGAAGGGGTGGGAAGAGGCGGGGCAGGGGCGGGGCCTCATGGAAGGGGTAAAGTGGGGGGCGGGGCCGAGGGCAGCGGGGGGAGGGTGTTAGTAAATGCGGCCCTCGGACCAATGTACTAGTCCTCATGTGGCCCTCGTGGTTATTTGAGTTTGAGACCCCTGTACTAGACTGAACTGTTTTGCCTAAATTCTGTTCTGCACTCATTTTCACTCATGGGGGGCAGTGGAGCAGTGGGCAGTAAGAAATATGGCACACTGGTAGTCCTCTTAGGAATTCTGTGAAATACAGTTTTCCATGTAATACATATGAATTAATGTCTCACTTGGCAGTGTGTAACCTGCAGGTGTTTTCAGTGTAGTATTCAGCAAATAAATCAACACTGCAAGTTAAAATTATGGACTTAGGGGTTAAGTGTGATTATTTTATTTTGATACTTGGTGTTTGAAGATTTATTAAGGCACCAGTTCCCAAACTGTGTTCCCTGGACAAATGGGGGTCAGCCCACAAGGCGCTAGCCACTTGCCACACACCTTTAAAAAGTTATGACTTGCCCCTCCAGTGCTGTCTTATTTGACACAATTGATCTGTTATACGGTGTCGTATACATTTGTAGTACTATGTAAGTAATAAATATTAATAACCATAAGGGGTACATTTTAAAGTATTGTGTAGAATATTAGAGCCACATACACTACTTTGAAAGTTTGTTCCTAATTGTTACTTATCACTAAATACTAGCTAATGAATATTAGCTTTGCAGAGCCTTCATATCACACTATCTAAAGCTAATATGATTACAGAGTGCTGTCATCCTATGACCAATGTTTTCTTTCTAAAATTTGCTCTTTTTAAAAAATGCAAGAGGAAAGTTGACCTGCTGAAGGCACTAGACTGGGAATCAAGAGATATAGATTCAATACCACCAGAGACCACCGTGTCCTGCATCACAGTGACAGTTCCATCTCTGGCTCTGTGCAAAAAATAAAACAAAAAAAACCTACAAAGTTTTTGGAAATGGCTATTTTTTTCAGCACTTATATCTCTACAACCCCTAGCTCAAAGGACCCCAAATGTGGATAACAACCCTACCCTGCATCCTCCTGAGGCACAGCAAATTTCAACAGAATCCAACTATGCATGTTGATTTTAGAGGACTTAGAAAGGTCAACCTTTAAACAAAATTTGTGAAGCAAACTTAACCATAGTGGTTTTGCCGTGACACTACAATATGCACTCTGCCATCGTAGAACCTGAGCTTCCCCTCCCACCACCAGGTCATGTGGAAATTAATTCCCAGCAATGCCTCTCCTTGGAGCCCATGTTTATTCCCAAAAAAGCAAAATTTCATATTCTATGTGCACAAAGTGTTTTCTTCCTCTATTAAGGGTAAAAGTACAGTGCCAAATCTGTGAACCATCAAAAATACACCTGCCAAAACCAAGATTTCCAAACAGAACCAAAGGACAAAAGAGCTACTGACCTTTCAAAAATCTCAACAGAAACGTTTAAATATATTTATGGGTCTAAAATATATGAAGTTACAATACACAGAGGTGGAGAAGAGTTCAACTGCTGCTCTGGTAACCCATATCACCCCAGAAATTACAATAAGTCAGATAAAATGTCTGAGAGGCACTCAATGTTCCTGTATGTGAACTCACTTCAAATTTTTATTATGGGGTGGGACATTTTTTGTTTTTATCTGAAAGGATCTTTTCTTTAATATTGGGATTGTTTTAAATTAGTGTAAGGCAGTGAGCTACTGCAGCAAGGGCTCTGTTGCAAGCCAATACGTCAGGTTAAATACAGTTACTTACAGTTCCAGAACTGAAGACAATTATATACTGATGTACCTAAGAATTAGCGGAACTGTCTCATCTTAGTAATTATAGCTGCTTGCTCTCCATTTTGAGGATATGTTACAAAAATAGCAGGAATATCCATTTAAACGTATGCTTTGTGGCTGACAGTGGCATCATGTGTTTCAACTTCTCATAGACAGTGGTCCAGATTGTCCCATGGAAGGGGATTTTCTAATAGGGAAATGAGAGTTCGTCCCTCCTTATCACATCACCAGGAGATGTGCCACATCTGGCGTCAGCACCCCTCAAAAAGAAGTTAATACAGCCTAGGACTACAGCAACTTTTAACAAGTTCCATGGGATGATGTGTGTCCCCTTCCACACACCTATCTAGCTCCAACCTATCCACTTCCCCTGTGTGGATCTTGATATATGCAGAGAGCCCCTCCATATGCAAATCTCAGCAGGCACAATGCAGCCCAGTGTTAAGGTGTTTTTCTGAATGCAGCCACTTAGGCCTGGTCTACACTAACACACCAATTCGATCTAAGGTACGCAACTTCAGCTACGTGAATAACGTAGCTGAAGTCGACATACCTTAGTTCGAATTTACCGCGGTCCACACGCGGCAGGCAGGCTCCCCCGTCGACTCCGTGGTACTCCTCTCGCTGAGGTGGAGTACCGCAGTCGACGGCGAGCACTTCCTGGTTCGAATTATCGCGTCCAGACCAGACACGATAAATCGAACCCGGAAGTTCGATTGCCAGCCGTCGAACTACCGCGGTAGTGTAGACATACCCTTAGATATTCTATAAGAAACAGCTGTGTCAAAAAGGCCAAGTCAAAAATACTGGACAGATACAGCACATGATAGTTGTCAGAGTAATGTTATTAGTGGCACAGATGCTCATAGTAGGAGATCTTTATTGCTCTGAACAAACTCAATCTAGCCCCTTAGCACTATGGCAATAAAGATATAGAGCTCAAGGAGAAATATCCAAATAGATATAGCAACCTGCCTCTAGAAATCATTCCTAGAGTGGAAAATACATCAGCATTCTAGGCTAGACAGAAAATTAGGAAGTTATTTATTGCAAAATACCCTATAGGGTATGTAGAGTTGCTAAGTTTAGTTAATGAGCATTAAAATCCATGTCCTTTTCAGCTCTAATTGGATGATAAATTCATTGCATTGTTTCCAGAATCAGCACTGGAATACTCTATTATGAGAAAACCTTGATGGATTTTTTTAAATTGAGTTCAAACAGCTGGCTTAATTTCTGAAATGCTAATTTACTGCTGTGAGTTCTATATTTCATGGCATTTTATTTTTGATTGACACTGAGGGCTACATGCACAAGGTGTAGACAATCCTGCTTTCTATAGGAAGTGAGGTTGGCAGCTCTGCACTCACAGCTGTATTACTACAGGACTGTGAAACACAATCAAGTGCACAGCTATGACTGTGATGTATTTTTTCCTAATCTGAGGAGTCCAACAAAATATAGTTTAACTGCCTACTGCCTCCCATCACCTCCAAAGCATGATGATCCCTTTTATATAAATCAGTATTAGAAATTTAGAATGTGACATTCCATTAATTAGTTTCACAGATCTGCTTTTTAAATTATTCATTAAATGAGTTATACACTTCAGTATAGACATAGCCATTTTACAGTTATTCTGCATTCCCATCCTGCACTACAATCTTGGGAATCTATCTATAAAGTCCTTAATCTACTATAAGAAACAAACCTGCTATCACAAAGACAGACCTAGATGACCTCATGATTTTTTTCGGTCTCTAATTTTGCTTATGCACTGGGCATATCCAGACATTGAACATAAAGACATTATGGTGTATATCTAAACTCAAAAATGGTTGATTTATAAATCTGCGGTTACTTGGGCCTCCATTCAGCAAGGTACCTGTGCTTAAAGTTTGGCACGAGCAATAATTAGGATAAGAAAGATTTAATATATAGGGTAAAAGGGCAAAAAAACTTTCATAGATGAAAAATGAAAAGGAAAGCACCACCACTATCATATTACGTTAACAAAACAAATCTCACAAAAACAAATCTCTCTCCCTCTGCTCTGCAGAATATTTCTGTATAAACAATTTTGCTGTTTAAAAAAAAATAAGGCAAGGTATGAGACAATCATTATGAAAGTTATTTTTCAAAGAGTATCAGTAATTAAAGGGTTTGATTTTCTTTCAACGGGGAGGTAAATCAGGAGTAACTCCAATGATGCCAACAATGTGACATTTGTGTAAATGAAAGAAGAATCAGGTCCAAAATGGTTAACTGAACTTGTGTAATTTAGTGTGTGTGCAGGCAAAACACTTTCTTGTACATTTTAGATTTTATTTCAAAGTAGTTAAGGTTACTCAAGTGTCACATCCAGCCAGTGTATCCTCTTAAAATAGGAAATACTAAATTAGGGGACATCTCTTAACCAAGCCCTAATGCCCTCACAACAGGGTTCCAGTGATTGCTTTAAATAGGCTCAGAATTTGAATTTAACTGTTTTCACTGTTAACTAGACAAGAGTGTCTGCAGAAAGATTTCTTTCTAAATGGAAAGAGCTTGTGTCTGTTTTCCTCGTCTATTTTTGTTCTCTTAAATTAAAGCTGAGAACAGTCATATTGTGGTTTGAAACCTCCCAGAGTCACAGCTCACACATGAAGATGGAACACATGAATGTTGGGGTAAGGATCTAAGCATTCCATACTATGGAATACTGAGTTCAGTTTTAAAGCCTTTGCTTTTACAGAGCTCCTAGCCGGCATGAGTATGTGCAAAACATCAGAGGGGATGATTTTAAAATATTCTCATGTATTTCCCAAAGGAAATTCAATGTTTTCCATAGCTGAACTTGCTTTTCAAATTAGACAACTCATCTGGATATTCCACTTCAGTATGGCTGGTAAATATCCAGTTTTAAAATATCAGGGGGTAGCCATGTTAGTCTGTATCTACAAAAACAACAAGGAGTCTGGTGACACCTTAAAGACTAACAGATTTATTTGGGCATAAGCTTTCGTGGGTAAATCACTTCTTCAGATGCATAAAGTGAAAGTTACAGATGCAGGCATTATATACTGACACATGGAGAGAAGGGAGTTACTTCGCAGTTTTAAATATAATCTTTCCAAGAGCCTGTCTTCTGGGAGGTACCCTGTCCCCAGGCAGAGATTGTTATGAGGGGGAATATTTGAATAAAGACAAGAGAGAGGCATCTCTTCAAGATCAAGCACACCAGCAAGCACCGATCTTTGGGATCTTCTGGCAGGCAATTGTGTACAAGCTACTGATACAATTTAAAAGTGTTTAATAGGAGTTGTAATGAACCATCACCTAATAGCTGAAGGGAAGCAGGCTGTACCCCAGGCAAATGACTCTAAGCAGGGACCAGAGAGTGGATCAGCACTTGGGTTAAAGGCGGCCCAGTGAAGAGAACAGCAGGGGCTGGAGCCTGTGCAATTTTCCCTGCCCTACCACCATAAGCAGGAGACAGGAGGGGAGACATCATTGTCAGGCCTGCCCAGGAGATGGTGAGAGGAATCTGCAGCAGCTGCTTTCACTGTTGAAGTGGGATGGTGTGGGGAAGTCTCACAGGCAGATAGTGTTGGTATCAGGGAACCTGGCAGATATGCATATAGTGCACATGATCCTGGCAGCTCAAGCAAGCAGTAGGAGTTTCAAAACCATGGAACTGATCACCTTTGTATTTTCTGGACATCCAGAAGCAAGTATGGGGACAGACTTGGAACACATCTGTGTTCGTGCCACAATTTACTGGATGCAGGACCAAAAATGGGTCACATGGTAACCCACATAGTATCAATTTTGGGTAAGCAAAGAAAGTGATGGGTTTCAGAGTGGTAGAAGGAATGCTATAGAATCCACTCCTGCCATTAGTGCTAGAACTGACATATTGGAAGCTGTCACCAAGTTTATGAAGCTTGACTTCAGCAAATAGGGACTGGTCTTCAATGAAGATGATCAGACTGAATTGCTTAAGATTCAGTCATCTTCCACGGACTCATCTCTGCTGTAGTCATTGTTCCTACCAGGATAATTGAAAGGGTTGCCAAAGATTCAGGAAGGAGGCAAATATGGAAATCTGGTGTTTGTGCAGCACAAGGAAGAATTTACCTGCTAAAGCAAATGTTGATTATATATGTTTGCCTGGGATTTTCAGGCTGGACAGAGATACATGTTGGAAAGAAGATCTGACATTTACTATTCATTTTTCTAAATTTATTCTTCTTCTTGTATGCAGACATCAGAGCTCAATGTTCAGGTTCAGTAACCAGATAATAGCCCCAGTATCAAGAGAGGGTAGGTACTGTATACCACCCTTCATATGTTGAGTTGGGCACTCTTCCACCACAAGAGTTATTATCTGCAATGCTGCCCCACAGTCACAGCATGGAGAGGCTAATCAGTGCATAGTTGTAGCAATTCTGGATGAGCCAGAGAATAGCACCTTGATCCTGATCCAGGATTGACAACCAGGAGGTAGGTGCAGTGGTGCACTCCTGAATTGACTTATTCTGTTAGATTCTCTTTCCCACCGATGCTTCCCCTCTATAAGAACAAGTTCACTGCCTTCACATGGCACCCTCAGTCAGAAGCAAAAGCAAAGCCAATGTAGATGAAATGCACAATTGAAATTCAAGTTCTCATTATAAAAAGAGAAAGACAAAAGTTAAATTTATAATACTATAGAAGCTACCTATCCTCTTTTATAGGAACTTTTGTCATAAATTAAAAAACATTAACAACACTGACTATAAGGAAGCATGCTTCTCCTAGGAGGGCTATGTAAAAATAATACAGTAAATGGCAGGGTTTTCCAGGAATCTAGGAAGACAGACAATCTACTTTCAACAATTAGGCAGTTCCATACCTAGTAGAGGTTTGATTTCATCATGAAGGCTCTGATATTGCAATGAATTCTGCATGTATGATGTTGGTCATGAACAGGGGCGGCTCTAGGTTTTTTGCCGCCCCAAGCAAAACAAATTTTTGCTGCTCCCCTCCCCGCTTTTTTTTTTTTGGCTTTTACACGTTTCCCTTTGCAATGTTGTTGTTTTGTTTTGTTTGACTGGGTGCGGTACTGATGCAGCATTGGGC
>NW_020664419.1:68772384-68808886 GCF_002925995.2 Terrapene triunguis | reverse complement strand
CCAGGGTGCTTACCCTGGCGAGCCGCGTGCCGAACATTGCCGACCCCTGCTCTACACCCTCTTTCCTTTTCATTCAACTGCCTGGAACCATCTCAGTTCTCTGTCATTCAAATTCATCCTGAAAACCCATCTCCTAAAAAAATTCCACAAACACTTTGGGATGGATTTGGAGCTGATACAATAACTTTTGAATATATATTCTGTTAGTCTGACTGTTATTTGTTGTTTACTGTACACAAATATTGAGTGAATTCACTAGCAGGATTGTGAGGAAATGTAGGCAGGAAGGAGGCAACAGACCAGCTAATAACCTCTCAGCAAACACCCAGGACTGTTGACTTTAATGTTGCTGCCCGGACTCCTGCTAAGCCAGCCACACCAATTTAACCAGACTCAGAAAACAGTAGGACTTGGGACTGAACTTTGACACACTCCAGAGAAAGTGAACCCAGAGTGTTGTAGCCTGGGACCCAGTCTAAGGCCATGTCTACAATGCAAGCTTTGGTCAATGCAAGTTACGTTGCCATACAGCCATCAAAGTTTGTATATCACGTGGGTGCATGCATATATGGCTGCTTGAATCAGCCCTGTGCTTACTCACCAGAAGTGCTTGTCTCGATGCAAATTGTGGTGAACCATAGGTAGGTATCCCAGAGTGCCACTTGCTGCCATCTGTCATAATAACTTTTGGGAAATGTTTGCAATGTGTTGTTGGATAGGCATGACTCACCCAGGGATCAAGTTCCCAGTATGCAATTTTCTCCATCCCATAATGCCAGATATAGCCAATAATTTGTACACCATTTTTTAAAAACCCCACAAAGCCGTGCAGCACTTTTCAGTGTCTGCCATCTCTGACAAAAGCACAGAGCCTGCAGAACTCTGCACTATTCTCATGAATGTTGCAAACACAGGTCGCATGAAGCTCCTCTATTTCCAGACCTGCAGGAAGTACCATAACAATGAAGGACATTACAGTTTCTTCAAGGACAGTTTGCTGAGGAACATAGTGAAAAACTATTCAAGGCTGTTGTTGGTGTTCATGGAGCAGCTGCAGATGTTGGAGTGCTGCTTCAGGGCATGAGAAACGAGCACTGACTGGTGAGATCGCACAGTAATGGAGATTTGGGATGACAAGTAGGGGGTGCAAAACTTTTGGATGTGAAGGCCACATTCCTGAATCTGTGTGCTGAGCTCACCCAAGCACAGGGACACTAGAATGAGAGCTGCACTGACAGTAAAGACGTGAGTGGTGATGGCACTCCGGAAGCCTGGAATGCCAGATTGCCACCAGTGAGTGGGAAATCCTTATAGAGTTGGAAAATCCACATTAGGGGCTGTTGTCATTCAAGTGTGCAGGGCCGTTAATTGTCTCCTGCTACACAGGACTTTGACTCTCAGCAACGTGACACAGAGGATGGATTTACAGCAATGGGGTTCCTGAACTGTTGTTGGGCACTAGCCCACCTTCCCACAGAGTACATCAACAAAAAAGGCTACTTTTCTATGGTTATGCATGCACTGGTGGATCACTGGGGACACTTCACTGATGTCAGTGTGGGCTAGTCAGGGAAGGTGTATGACACACGCATCTTTAAGAACACAGGTCTGTTCAGAGAGCTGTAAGCAGGAACATTCTTTCCCGACTGGCAGATTACCATTGGCGATACTGAAATGCCAATAGTGATTCTGAGGGACCCAGCTTCCCTCTGGTTCATGAAGGTGTATGCTGGCCACCTCGACAACATCAAGGAAATATTCAACAATGGGCACAGCAGCTGCAGAATGACTGTTGAATGTGGTTTTGATAGACTGAAGGGATGCTGGAGGTGTTTACTCACTAGATTGGATGTCAGTGAGAAAAATATCCCAATAATTACAGCTGCCTGTTCTGTCCTGAATAATATCTGTGAGGCAAAGGGGGAAAAGCTGCCACCAGGATGGAGGTGGAGTGGCTTTCTACTGATTTAGAACAGCCAGACACAAGGGTCATTACAAGATCCCAATATGAAGCTATGCAGTTGACGAAGTCTTTAGAAGTTGCGTTCTGCAACTTAATAAAGATATTTTTTGGAGAATAAAACTAGAATTTTATTCAATGGGGGAAAAAAGTGCAGAAAAACAACGTGCAAAAAATCCACAGGCAATGTAATGCAAACTTTTAACAAATTGGAAAGCCAGCAACCATTTCAGTGCACAAATGTAGTCCATTGGGGCTACACATACCTCAAATGTGGTTCTCACAAGTCAGCGTATGTGAAGCTGTGGTTCTCCTTGCTGTCCTGTGGTCTGGAGTGGTAAGGGTAAGGATGTGACCCATGATAACACTTAGTATGCTGGGGCGGGGGTGGGGGGAAGTATAGGGAATAGCAACCATGGACGGAATAATGGAAGGGAGTTTTGAAACTTATCTTTCCCTTTCTTATTGACACTTCTTCTTTGGAACACCTCAGCACAGCACTCCTCTCCAGTCCTGCCATGGTGAGTATGGTCTGCCAGGGATAGGGTGAGGGAAGGATTTTCTGTTCCATGTGAAACAATACAATTTTGGTCCCTATTCCATGGGTACAAGTAGAGGGCAATGGCACCAACTACTGGCATTATTTTCCACATGTGGTGATAGTTTTAGATTATCATTTAATCTTGAGGGTAACAAAGGCACCGAGTACACAGCTGCTACTGGTGTCTCAAAGCTGCTCAGGCCTGTATGCTGCTAGTTTATTTACTGCAACGGTGCCAGCTGAACTCATTGTGAAGCGACATGGGAAATTGTCTACCACAGAGAAAGAAATAAGGCAACTATCCCTAAAAACACTGGTAAAGGATTGCAAAGTATCTCCATGAAAGTTTCATCAAGCTCTCTCAGGAGGATACAAGGGACATCCCTATGTTCATGAACAAACTGTCCTGCATGGCCCCTTGTCTAATCCAACATGGAATGAAAAGCAGATGCCAACTCTACCTCTGTTTGTTATACCTCTACTCTTTTGTCTTGTTGCTTGGCTGGTAGGACTGGACAGAGTGTGATGGAGTCTCAAACAGATCCTGGCTTGTGGCATGGCTGCAGCCTCCCACCTCTCTTCCTCCTCGGTATTCCCACTAGTCTGAGGGGTGCTGGTGGGATATCTGCCACATATGGCATGCAGTTTGTTGTAAAAGCAGCAGAACTGCAGGACACAATTAGATCTATTGTTGGCCTCCCAGGCCTTGGACTATCCCGGGCAAAGTTCCTTTAATTTCACATGGCACTGCTGCTGATCCCTGTTATATCCCTCTGCCCACACCCCGATGCAATCTGTTCATAGATGTCCATGTTTTTGTGGCTGGCCCACAGCTGTGTTTGCACAGCCTCTTCTTTCCATATGCTCAGGAGACCATTATCTCCTGTCTGCTCCTGGCAGGAGCGCATCTACTGTGTGGAGCCGGCATGGTTGGTTGGGTAGTTGCACGCAACAAGGAAGAGCTGTGAGGTGTGCTTGCCAAGGTAGACCATCAGGAAAAGGCATTTCAAAAACTTAGGGGAGGGCTTCCAGTGTTCGTGACCCCATGGCAGTGGAGTCTACTACACTCACACTGTGTTGACCTCAGTATGTCAATCTTGGCTCCATGCCATTCAGGGAGGTGGTTTTACTTCTTGCTGTAACAGGGCACTGTAGAGGGACGGACTCACCCCTGCGGCACCTCCTGCTGGTCGTCCAGGAAATTAGCTCACCAGCCTGTGGAGTGCCCTTTGCAGGGCGGTGATCCACCTTGTCCTCTGCACTGGCCCCGTGTCCCTCCCAGGACCCTGGTGCCCCTCTTGCTCTGGGTGCTGCCCCCTGGCAATACCCACACACACTAGGTCTCCCCTCCCAGGGGAACCCCCACCCACTAACCCCACCTCACCTCAGGATAAGGCCACTGCCAGTCACCAACTAGCCCCCACTCTCTGGGGCAGACTGCAGTATAGGCCACTCATCATCTTCAAGGGTGGGTTTGGACCTGCTGCCTTGGCCTAGCCCTGGGCTGCCCTCTGCAACCCCCAGTACCCCTTAGCCTTCTCCTAGGCCACAGCCTGGGGCTTTCCAGGCTGGAGCTCCCCAGCTCCTCAGCCTTTCCCCAGCCCTGCTCCACTCAGGTACCCTGTCTAGCTCCCTGCAGCCAGGCCCTTCTCTCTGAAGGCAGAGAGAGACTGTTGGGCTCCTGGCTCCCAGCCTCTTTATACAGGCCATCTGGGCTCTGATTAGGGTGTGGCCCAGCTGCAGCCACTTCCCCCAATCAGCCAGGGTTTTACCTTGCCCAGCCCAAGCCCTCTGCAGGGCTTTTCCAACCCCTCAGGTCAGGAGCGGGTGACCACCCCGCTACAGGCACTTATGTTGGCCAGAGACAAAATTGAGTGTTGACGCACGGTGACTTAAGTTGACCAAACTTTGTAGTGTAGACCAGGCCTAAGAATAGGAGAATAGCATGATTTTACCCCAAGGTGGTAAAGAACAAGGTCAAACCTGATGGGGGTACATTTAGAGATGCCATGAAGGGATGAGAGGTGCAGCTAGTCCTGTAAGGGTGACAACACTAACCTACCTTGATGATATACCATTGCCCCTCAGCATCATACCTTCACTTTAAAGACAAAACCAAAACTCCATTTTATAGTGAATCCCATCATCTATGTGCCTAATTTCCTAGGCTTGTTTTCTTCGTTAATCTAATGTTTAGATGAATGACTCTGCGTATGCCCATTCCTAAGGATGATTAAATGTTAGAAAGTGAGCAAGGCAAACAGAAGGATCCTTAAAATCATTGATATTGGTGCTGTTTTTTGGGATAATATTTAATGGATGAACAATTGTACCATTTGTCTTGGTTTCCTTTACTGATCTACAAGAACTGAGTCCATCTCTTTCTAACAATCTTTTAAAGGCATTTTGGGGCTTATTTCAAAATCCTTATATAGGAACCTTCAGTTCAGTTTGGAAAGTAGGTCACTCAACTAAGAACTTATTCTATCTTCTTTTACAAGCCATTTTCTTTTTCATTTTGTATTTGTGGATGTTAAAATTATAAATTGCATAGCAAGAGAAGTCTATTAAGATAACTGTTCTAATGACTGCTCTGTGCTAATTGAATGTATTTACTCAAAACTACTTCCCTTATTTTTGTACATTATATATGGTATATTTTCTTAAGCAAGATATAACCTAACCCAAACCATTTGTGTTCAGTCATTGCTCTTCCTTTTAAGTACATAAGAAGCATAACCATTACCAAGTTATCCTAGAAATAAAGCCTGGAGACTAATATAGTAATATGAGGTTAATGTAATTGTTTAGGTAGAAGCTCAAAGTTGCTGAAAGTCAAGGTGCATTGGTTTTAAATGGAAATCTAAAATTTCAGATACCAGAACAAAATTAAATACAAGACTGCCTCTGAATCAAGGGGATCTGATAATATCATTAATCATTCCTGTATTTCTCAAAGTCTCCATAACCCTTGAGACTGATATTTAGACTTCTAATCAGCTTTCTACTCCCTAATGATATTTATATAATATTCTCTGGCATTTCCAATACTCTCAAGTTACGGTCAGAGCAGTAGAGTTCCATTCTCTTATTTATAGTCTCTCCATTTTTGTGACTCACGTCTTTAAAAACAATTTAAAAGGCAATGTTGCTGAAGGTACTGTAGGAAAAGAAGATATATTGTTCTCATATACAAACAAAGATGATTACATGCTTGTGAAATACAGAAATTTCCAAGGTAGTGAATAAGGTGTGTAAAATATAGAAAAGTTAAAAATAGACTCGCTAGAGTCTGCAAACGTTTTTTTCCTTCCTTATTAGTTATAACAAAGCTTTCAAAGGGGGTATTTGGTTAAAAAACAAACAAACAAATCACCACTCGCTGTAAGCAAATACTGCAGAGTTTGGGGTTAGGGGAAAAGAGAGCGCAAGAAAACCAAATAAGAATAAGGTAGAGAACTAACCTGAGCATATGGGCTGCATTGAAGACAACATCAAACTCTGTATTGTCCAGCTCAGCTGCCTTCTTTGCCATTTCAGCTGCTTCTATCAGGCGGGATTCTTCTAGGAGAAACTGACCTGCATGGAGGATATGGATGTTAGCTCAAAAGGGGAAGAAGTAAACAGTAGGATGGAGAGTGACACATGTGAAAATCAGACATCAGAGACTCAAAAGGAAATATGTTTTGGAAGGAGACAAAATTGTATGGAGGGTGTTTTTTGTATTGTTACTAGTAGAATAGCAGAGATGCTGTAAATTATAGCTACAGCATATCTATCTAGATGCCCTTCTTTGATTAGGTGAAATCTATATGAGTTTCCATACAGTCAATTAAATATATCTTCACCATCCTATGTTTAAGTAACATTACATTTATGATAAACCAAAAATTCTAAACTCTAAAACAGGGTTACCACTGTTTAATGCAGTCTGTTGTGCATTGTGCCTGACTTTGAAGCACATACAACACAACACGAGCCAACTATACATAATATTTTATACCAAAGTCTTCTTCTTGCTATCCAATTTCTCATTCTTCACTGTATGCAGTGTTCTTGTAGCCATGTCAGTCCCAGGATATTAAAGAGACAAGATGAGTGAGGTGATAACTTTTATTAGGCCAATTTCTGCTGGTGAGAGAGACAAGCTTTTGAGCTTACACAGAGTTCTTCTTCAGGTTGCCTGAAACTTGAAAGCTTGTCGCTTTCACCAACAGAAGCTGGTGCAATAAAAGATATTACCACACCTACCTTTTCTCTCTGATTCTATATTCACATTATTACGATAAACCCAGGAGTAATTGCTTTGAAACCAATGGAGTTACACCAGTGAAAATATAGTGTAAATGAAAGAAGAATTTTTACTTTAACTTTGTTTTCTTAATTTCTCTCATAAGTAATGCTATTACAACAACCCCATACATTTATTATCCTTTGTTTTTAAGAAAAGTAACACTAAATGAGTTTAAAACATCTACATGGCTATAGCCAGTATGTACAAATCCATTAAAGAGTATACAGATTCACGATATACATTCATAGTGCACACTTTTTTAGTTGTAAAACTGGCCAACAGTTCTATAATTTTTGAACTAAACAAAGTACAAGGGGGAGAAAAACATAACACTCAGATATTGGCAGAAATAGAGAAAATATTTCTACATGTATAGGAGTTTCAGTCCCGATCAAATGTTTTCATCCTGAAGAAAACACTGAAAACCATGAAGAAAAATGCTGAAACACAATAATCTGCTTTGGAGAGAAGTTTTAGTGAACAAAAAAAAATAAAATAAATGACCATGCTGAACAGGCTGTTCTGTACTTTAATATGCCATAATAAATAGTAAAACTGCAGGCAGATACTATGGATAACAAAAAAGCTATAATAGTTGCAGAATACATACAGTAAAAGCAGAAAATGATACAGTGCACTCCAGCATTCAGAAACAATACTCCCAGTCACTGTTCATTTCGCACAGAGGGAGAAGACATTATTTACTCCTGGGGGAATTCTGCACCAAAAACCTAAAAATTTTTTGCACAATATTTTAAAATTCTGCAAATGTTATTTATCAATAAATAAATGTGGAGGCTCCAGCATGGCGGTGGGGAGCACAGGCCACTGACTGCACGGACGTGGGAGATCACCCTGCAGCCCTCTGCTCCTCCGCAACAGGCACACCAGATGTAGGCAGCCCAGCAGAATCCAAGTGTAGAGGGGCTTAGTGTGGGGGGATCCAGGTGTGGGGTGAAAGGGTGCAGTGTGGTGCAATTTGGGTGCAGGCAGCTCGGTAGGGGGTCTTGGTGCCATGGAGTTCTGGATGCACAGGGGCTCGTTGCGGGGTTCCGAGTGCAGTAGCAATGGAACTCTGCAGGGGAGTGTAGGTGAAGGTAGTTGGGGCTCAGCTGTGGGGTCTGGATGTGGGAGGGATGGGGCTTCACAAGGGGGGTCTGGGTGTGGAGGGCTGGAGGAGTGCGGCTTGGTGAGGTAGGGGTCCAGGTGCAGAGGGGGATTCATTGGGGTGGGGGTTTGAGTGAGGTACACTCAGTGGGGGGGTGCTCTGGGTGCAAGGGAGGGTCTGGATGCAGGGGTTGAGGCTTGGCAAAGTGGGGGTTTGGTTGTGGGGGATTTGGTGCAGAGAGAGTGAGGCTCAGTGGAGGGGACTGGGTATGGGCAGGTCTGGATGCACAGGAGTTGGGTGCACAGGTAACCCCTCCCCCCACGGCTGAGGAGTGATCGGGGCAGGAAACTGGTTCTAGGGGGTGCAGAGTTTCCTGCTGCCTGGGGAGGTTTCTGGGGGTGGGTTTGACCTGGTCCCTGAAGGGGAAGAGGAAGTCCCATACTCCCCAGTCTCTCCAGAACTAGCAGCTGAGCCCAGAGTTGGTTAGAAGCCACCGGCCAGGGCGTACCCAACCCCTCCCTCCTCCATGGTGATTTACCTCTCTGCTGGCTTCTTCAGACCCCTGAAACAACGCACCCATGCTGCCGGAGAGGGGTGCCTGACTGCTCTTGAGGTTTCTCTTTGTTTCCCCACCAGAAAGTCATTTTTCTGTAGGGAAGCAAAGAAATCTGTGGGGGACATAAATTCTGCACGTGCACTATGGTGCAGAATTCCTCCAGGAAACCTGCACCCCCCTACCCCCACCCAAAAAAACCCTCCAAAATCATATACCCATGTTTTACAAGCATATGCTAATAGTGCTGTACAAATAACTGAATATTCAGTTCTGGTGCAGGTCTGAAAAAATGAGAAAAATCATTATGGGTCAACCCAAAACCAAATATTTCAAAATTTCAGTGAACTAAAACAAAGTTTCATTTTGTGTCTACTGAAAAGTTTTTCAGAGGGTTTTTTTTTTTATAAAGACTTTTATAACTTTTTAAAGATACAATTGAGGGAAATCCTGAAACAAACCCTCTTTTTCAAATGAAAAAAGTCAAAACATTTTGTTATGCAAATGAGAACATGAACCATTTTCACATTTCAATTTCCACACATCTCTGCCCCTCCCCCCAACCCCCCCCCCCAAAACAAAACAATTTGCTGAAATTGACTCAAATTAGTGAATTATTTCAGATTACCTGAATATGCATTTTTTTTGGCAAAAAAGTGTTTGCAGGAAAAATTTCATCCAGCTCCAATGTCAAGACCACATGCATTACTTTGTATTATGAACCAATTATTCTTATGTAGGCTACACACTAACAAATCCCAACTGTAACGGTGCAGGCCTCACCGCTGTGGCGCCTCCTGCTGGTCGTCTCAGGGAATTAGCTCTTTCCAGAGCAGAGCACCCTCTGCAGGCCGGTATCCCGCTGCCGCTGGACCCCCACATCCCTCCCTGGACTCCAGTGCTCCGTTATCTGGGGTGCTGCCCCTGGCAGTAACCCCTCACTCTGAGTCTCCCCTCCCCGGGAAACCCCCACCCCCATCCCCACCTCGCGTCAGTCTTAGGCTACTGCCAGTCACTAACTAGCCCCCGCTCCCTGGGGCAGACTGCAGTATAAGCCACTCATTACAGGCCAGGTTTTTTTTGGACCTGCTGCCTTTCTCTGCAACCCAGTACCTCTATGGGGCCTTGGACAAGGCCCTGTAGCCTGGGGAGTTGCCAGCCTGGAGCTCGCCAGCCCCTCTGGCCTTTTCCCAGCCCTGCCTCACTCTAGGTACCCTGAGCTTCCCAGCAGCCAGTCCCCTCTCTTTCTGAAAGCAGAGAGAGACTGTGTGTGGGCTCCTGGCTTCACTGGCCTTTATAGGGCCAGCTGGACCCTGATTGGGGCATGGCCCCCAGCTGAGGCTGCTTCCCCCAATCAGCCCAGCTTTTCCCCTGCCACAGCCCTCTCCCGGGGCTGTTTTTAACCCTTTGGGGCCAGGAGTGGGTGACCACCCCGCTACACCAACATTAAAATCCTGAAAGATAAGAAAATCTGTAAAAGTTGGACCAAATTTCCCATCCCCTCAAAACCCAGCTTTTAGTCTCAAATAAAGCCATTAGGTAAAGCTCTGAAGGAAATAAAATAAGATTGTTGGTTAGACCAATGAGAATGGGCTCGGACAGCAAAAGAGAGTTAAATCACTGAACCAATTTCTTTTCGTTCTAGAAATCCATCCATCATACTCCAGATAACCTGGACATCTCAGAAGAACTGGAATTTGACTACATGTTATTCTAAGAATCAAAATAGTATTTTCTTAGTAAACTGCCCAGCTTAAGTTTGCACGAAAGTATATTTTGCAATTTAAATGAAAAGGTAAGGTAAATTATTATAATGATGTGCAGCTGTTTCTCTCCAACTGCTATTCTTTCTAAACTAGAGATGGTACAGATGGAAAATGGTAAACTTTCTTTTTTTTTTTCAGCATAAGTTTTCCCAGAATTACTAGAAGGACGACTTCTATCCTACATACCACGTTAACATTTCCTAGCTTCAATCTTACAAAAATGCATAGGCAAGCTAGATTTAGCTATCTGTGGATTTGTGATACACTTGTCAGCAATATTAAAACTCAAGCACACTCAACAAAACTCTTCAGGAGAAAAATATTTCTCTCTTTCTGCCATTATCATTATTTATGATTATTTAAATAGCACCCAAGTCTGCTAGGCCTGTTTGTGGACATAAGCTAGGTCCCTGAAGAGTTTGCAATCTTGTATGGACAGCATGGAGACAAGAGATGAGAAGAAAACAACATGAGAGTCTACACTTTGGATTCCTTCTTTAGATTTATAAATGCATATAATCCAAGACCAGAAGGGACACCGTGATCAACTATACTGACCTCCAATATAACAGAGGCAATATTACTTCCCCAAAATGATTCCTTTTGAACTAGAGCATCTCTTTATAGATTCCATATTCCATTTGCTCAGTTTGCAGTATGTATGTTTCTATACATAAAACCTGATGAATGTGCTGCAATTTGTAGAAGTTGCTTTAGATGCAACTGGATTGTAATTTCCCCATACCATTAAAAATGATATTTTACCTAGGTATTGTGCATACAGCCTACTGTCTGTTACTCAAGGGAAAGTTAAGGTGTTCTACTCCAGTATTCCATCTTCTGAATCTACAAAGTACATTTCTATTTTTATTAAGCTTTAATTAGTACTGTTTATTCAGCTTAATGTGGTGGTTAATGACCAATAAACATATTCCTTCCACTTTACAACTATAAAGGATATCTCACTGAAAACAAGAGTGTACATATCCCTTGCTGAACTGTTATTTTATCACTTATTAAAGCATTACTCAGAGAATCATGGCAGGCACGTTTCTGTTTCCTACAACAGTTTTTGCAATTAAGGGAAGCGATTAAAATCAGGAGACTGTCCCTTTACCAAGCAGTACCAATAGGTCTTGGAAAGCAGATGTCAAAAACCTAGGTGCATACCCCAACAACAACAAATTATTAAACCGAGTCAACACTAAGACATAGCAATAACTTAAGGACAACAACACTTTACAAAAACACTTTAATTATAAAATAAAAAAAATAAAAATAAGGGGAACCAGAAGAACCCCAGAAAAATGAGTAATACTTGGTAATTAAACAAACTTGGGAAACGGCTCTAATCATCTTTATTCTGTGCCCTGTAACAGTCTTTACACATCTTCTTTACAAGGTGTGATATTTTTGGATCAAGGACTTTGCAATGGATTTTAAATGTCTGCAATCTATGCTCACATGCATCTTAAATTCGGAAGAACCAGTGTTAGGTACAGTGACTATACATTCAAACTTCCCTGTCACATTCTGGGTTGCAATAGAGACCAGAGAGGGATTGTGACACCGCCTGCCCCCAACATATTCTCAGTCCCAGATTTTCCCAAAAACGTGTTCTACAATGTCCAGCCCTCTCCTGGACAGTTGAGATATTAAGATTTGATGCCCCTGTAAAGAGTCAATATTTAACAGTTGGTTACTTTAACTGGAGTTACCAAACAGTTCACTTTAAACACAGGAGACAGGTAGATAAATAGCTGTGACATCCGCTCCTGTTTGGGCAGGCTGTACAGCTTAATATCAATGAGTATCCATAATTCCTTATATAGTGTTAATACATACAATTCCCAATGATATTAATCACCAGCATGTCATTAGCTTTCAGGAAATACCTGACTCTATACAACTTTATAATTCAGTAATATTGGATATAATCATTTGTTTGAGTTGCTTATCACTTGGGGTCCAGCCCCCCACCCCTTCCCATCCTTACAGACCAGTAAATCTTTGAAATGGATTCTTCTGAAAAGTAAAATCTGGACCAAGCTTCTCTCTCCTTCTGGGTGTAGATGCCAGCTGTCTTATCCCAAACTTCTTGTTAGCTTGATGGGTCTGTTTACTGTTTATATGTAAATTGAGGTAAACACACATTCCTTTGTTTAGGATAGACCTGTTTAACAACTCTCTCTGACATATCTGGTTTGAACACATTTTAACTATCATTCCAGCATAAGTCCATAAATCTTAATACCCACTGAGTACATACATCCTGCATGAATATTAATGATCAGTGAGCTATTCATTTTCAAATGATACCTCACAAGGAATATTTTGTACAAAGATGATTACAACAGTGGGCAGGGTATGAATACAGTGGTGTTTAGTGTCACATTTCCATTTTTTCCTCTCTCATCTTATTTTGTAAAGGCGGTAGATGTTTGTAGTATAGGGACATTTTAAATGTGAAGAAGACACACTTGTACAGTTTGCAGATGAAGTTTCAAAAATGTGTGTCAGACAGCATTGCTTTTATAATGGAACAGAGGGTCCTGTGGCACCTTTAAGACTAACAGATGTATTCCATTACATGCATCTGACGAAGTGGGCATTCACCCACGAAAGCTTATGCTCCAATACATCTGTTAGTCTTAAAGGTGCCAGAGGACCCTCTGTTGCTTTTTACAGATCCAGACTAACACGGCTACCCCTCTGATACTTTTATAATGGCTTACACACACATGCACACACACACTTGCTTGACGCCAATATCAAGAGTTGATGAAGAAGCTTCTTCACCAGAGTAGCTTTGGTTTTGGTGTTCCCCATTGTGACGGAAGGTACCCCTGTATTCACACCCTACACATTATTGTATTAAACTTTGTACAAAGTATAGTAAGGTATCTAAAAACTCACTTTTCTGATCAGTACCATCCTGATAAAATATGTGCAGCAATACTGTATGTGCATAAGATTCCAGTTTATGGTGGTGGTAACACATTGTTCCAAACTGAGCTTGGAAAACAGATCTGTCTCAAACAAATGAATGTGTGCTCTGTTTAATTTGCATTTAAGCAGTAAACATAGTCATCAAGCAGGAAGGGAAATGAAGGAAGCTCAAACAGGTGAGGAAAAATAGCAGGGAACATCCTTCTCCATAGACTTGTTGCCTCCTGGTCCCCATTTGGAAATGTTTTTCAAGAGAGGGACTTACACTGTAAAAAAGAAGGGACAAACACCACAAGGGACCCCTTTCTCACTCTGCCCATCTATTCACTGCATCTGAAGGGACAGAGGAAGCAGCCACTGGACTGGAAAAGGGGTCCTGACCTAAGAGGTTTAGTCAGTACAACTGCTGTAAGCATGCGGTGAAAAAACCTTGCTTTGAATTTATAAACTTGAATTGTCCAAGAAAGGGCTGGGCAGTACACGACAAACATTTCTGGGGGGAAATCTAAGACCTGGGGGTGTGTTGGGTGACCCTGCACTTGGTGAGAGCCAAGTGTGGCTGGCAGGCTGCAGTTACACACAAACACCCAGGGTTTAGCTTACACGCTGGAAGGCTGTTTATGAGTGGCCCAGGTGGGAACTCCTTCAGCAAGGTGTTGTAAGGCACACAAGGTTTCAAGGCAAGGGTGGCACAGCTGCTCATTAATCTAGATGTAGATTAATCTACACGATGTACCCTGGTATGTCGTACCCATACAAGTACTTTAATTTTTGTAGGACATGGAAAGTTAATGAAGAATGAGAAATTATTACTCTCAGGGTGCCAATTGTCTAATCCGGAATTTCTGAGGTATATTTCTTTGTGTTCATTGTTTATGGATTTAAAGCAAACTGGAATAGGCACAATCACTGTACAAGGTATGTTAGTTTTTGTGGTCAATGCATTTTGTGATAATATGAAACCAGTGGAACTATTTACAGTATTAAAGCTAAGTTAATGTATATTTTCAGGACTGGGGCTTAAAACAGTATTCTTCATATTCTTCTTCTGCTCTCTGTTTTATGTATATTCTACAGTCAAACCATATGAACCCAGAAAGAACCTAGGGAATATAAGGGCTTCCAGGAAACCTGGCATTTTACCATATATTAGGGACTAGTCTACACTAGAAGTGCTACACCTGTACACAGCTGTACCTCTGTAACTCATCTGGTGAAGACGCCCAATACTGACGGGAGAGAGTTTTCCCGTTGGCACAATAACTCCTAACTGTGAGAGGCAGCATTATGCTGGCTACATTGGTGCTTTAGGTTGGTGTAAATTACGTTGCTCGGGGGATGGCTTATTCATACCCCCGAGCGACATAAGCTGTACCGACTTAAGTGCTAGTGTGTACAAGCCCTGAGGAATGACTAGGTGGGCCATCACCACAGTGCAGCCATTTCAGTGCTGGGAGAAAGTGGTCTTTTCAGAAATATCAGTATTTTTCAAATGGCTACTTTTTTCTAATCCTTTGTGTAACATAATGGCTTCATGGTAACACTTCAGAGCACACTAAGTAGTTGGACAAATTCAGCTATGAATCTAAGTGGTAGTCTGATCCCGAAAATCCTTACTAATGTGAGCTGTCCTTACTGATTCAAGCAGTTCTGCTGATTTCCGTGGGGCTACTTGTGTGTTTGAGAGTTTGCTGGATTGGGCCCTAGATTATTGCCTTTCATTACAGCAATTTCTTTAAAGACCAGCTTGAGCAACTGATCATTAATTACCTGACAGCAACCACATTTAAAATACTGGCCCTAAGTTGGAGGTCGATGACAAATAAAACTGGCCCTAAACTGCTGGCATGAAAACGTCCTTGTAAAAACAGAATAAAAGCACAAAATCAGCTGAGTGAGACACTTCCAAGTGAAGAGCTATTTATGTATCCAACAGCAGGAGGTGGTGACATACAATACCGTAAAAACATACACATTTATAGTGAAGGCTCCAAAAGCAAGCTGCTTGGATATACATAACTCTGATTGAAAAATATATTTGTAGTTTTCAGTTCCATTTGGATGAAATATAAATATTGTCAACCTTTTATTAGGCTAATCAATTCAGTTAGAGAAAGTTTCCCCCACCTCATATTATTTTGAGCTGTCTAATACCAAAAAGTATCCCTAGATTTTAGAAACAAAACTTTAGAAATATTGTATTTCTAGTTTCCAAATTTTGTAAAATAAATGACTTCCGGACAAAATTAAAGTTCAAACAGGGGGATTTTTCTTTGATATCTATAATTATCCTTATAGAGAAAGTAAAAGAATGTAACTGACACAAATCCTAATGGGCAAAACAAAGAGCAGTGTCACATGGTAACCATGGTCACATGGTAAAACAAACAGCAATGTCTTGAAATAAGGATATCTTAATTACAAATGAAACATAGATATATCAGCTCTTATTTCACTCCCTGTATGGAAATTCTTCAAAGCACATGTTACCCTTGGAAAGAATTTCTAACCAATACCTCACCCAAAATCTAAAGACTTACTGGGGAATCTTCCAAAATAGCATCCATTGGGCCTCTCTGAAGGAATATAGAATTTACCTATGTATCCACTATTGCAACACTCAAATATGAAGGCGCTGTTACATTTCTTAGATGTGACAGTGCAGAGGGGTGTAACTGCCTAGGTTAAAATAGTTATATAAAATTATATAGTTATACAGCGATGTAGCTGCTCCTACTGCAGTGGCTGAAAGCATATTCTTTTCACTGCTTCTCTAAAACTCTTTGTAATAAAATGTGTATAACTATTCTCCCTTCATATTCCAAAAAGCTTAGTAACACGATTATAAGAAAGGCTAAGAGTTTGTCATGGAGGTCACAGAATTCGTGACTTCCAGAAATCTCAGTGACATTTCCTGCTTCAGCCCCTGAGAGGTGGGCAGTAGGGGGGCCCCAACACTCTCAACTGCCGTGGGTGGTAAAGGGGAACCCAGAGCAGCAGCAGGACTCTCGTCCCTCCCCATTTTGTCACAGATATTTTTAGCAACAGTCAGGGACAGGTCATGGGGCTTCTGTGAATTTTTGTTTATTGCCCATGACCTGTCCGTGACTTTTACTAAAAATATTCGTGACAAAATCTTAGCCTTAATTATAAGCTATGTTTTGGATCCTTAATGGATCTTTTTCTCATAAGTAGAATTCCATTCTCCATACTTAGTATTAGGACTCTTAAAAGTTAACTTGAAACTATGACAATTATTTCACAAAGTCAGCCAAGCACAAGCAAAATTTCACCACAATACTCCACAAACAAAACCGTGGGACCATCCATTTACTATAAACATACCTTTTCCCTACAATATTATTTTCTTTAGGAACCAAGTCATCTCTTAAGACATGGCAAATATTAAAACCTGCCTGAAAAGTAAAACTAAATGGCTAGGGGTGGGAGGAGTTGCAAAACTCCTTGACTAGATACAGGGCCGTAACACACTTTAAACCCAAATTCTTGCCACAAGGCCAAGTGCAAACCATGTCTGTAAAAGGTATGAGAACAACCTAGAACTGCCCTACAAACGTCTCCTTAATAGAAGATATCTAATCAGAGGCTAGCTGGGGAAGCAGACATTTATCTGACTGAATGAGCTTTTAACATAACTTTGCAGGCCAGCTTTTCAATCTCCTGTCAAAATCAAGATCTGCATGTGCATGTTGGAGTTTGAAGTTAATGAAAGCTGTGGTGTGCTTAGACTCTCTGCAAATCAAGCCAGTTGTATTCATGTGCCTAAATATGAATGCAGTACCTAACTTTATATGCACAAGTCTGAAAATATTGACCATGGTTCTCTTGAAAACTGCCTGATCTATTAAATTGGAATCAACCAAAATAAACTTTCTAGGGGTGTATCTGAACTACATAAAAACTCTGGCTATAGAGTTTTTCACATCAAGCTTATAGAGAAGGTGTCACAGGGTACCTGGTCCCTGAGGATAACTAAACCGAGCTACCCTGGGCCAGAGGAGGTGAGCGCAATCCACCTAATTAAAGAGAGCTGGGCTACCAATGTGCCTATAAAGGGCTGCTGGGGGAGGAAGGACAGAGAGGCTGAGCCTTGGAGAGGAAAAGTCACATTGGAGTGGAGTTAGCTCCTGTACTGGGTCCCTGGAGCAAGGGGCCAGGGGGCTAGGGAAGTTGCTCCACGAGGGGAGCGGAGCTGGCTGAGGCTAGGAAGCTGCCAGGAGCTGGAATGCCAGATACTCCTGGGAGGGGTGGTCCTGAAGCCTGGGCCAAGGACAGAGTTAATACTATTTTCTGTTTATTTGATAGCGTCTGTTTAAAGGAATAAACCTCTTTGAAAAGACTGGGCATGGCAGCGCATGCTTTGTAGCGAGGGAGGAGTGTCGGCCCTGGTAACAGAAGGGCCTTGTCAGGACAAGAAGACTAGTGTGATATCTGTGGAACTCATTGCTGGGGGATGTTGTGAAGGCCAAAACTAACCGGGCTCAAAAAAGAATTAATAAGTTCATGGAGGATAGGTTCATCAATGGCTATTAGCAACCCCATTATCTGTGTGTTCCTAAACCTCTGACCTCCAGATGCTAGGACTGGATGACAGGGAATGGATCATGCAATAAATTGCCCTGTTCTGTTCATTCCCTCTGAAGCATCTGGCACTGGTCACTGTTAGAAGACAGGATACTGGGGTAGATGGAACATAGGTCTGATCCAGGATGGCCATTCTTATGAATGTTGGCAGAATGGCTGAATAGCTAACAGGTCATGGGGAGACGTCCTGATTTCAAAGATGATTTGATCCACTAGCTCCTGATCCAGGAACTACTTGTAGTTGTCTAAATGTATTATCAGGGTTTTCACCCCTGATAGGTTGCTGGCCACTAGTCATGACTTATGGGGCACTACCCAGTCTCATATTTTCATGGATTTCCTTCTGCAGATGTCACCAACTATGTCAATTTTGGTAGCCAGATTGTTTATTTGAATTAAAATCAACCTTTGGGATACCAGTTTTATGACACCTCTTAATCCATAAGGATTTCAATCCTTCCAAGAACAAATATGTACAGTTACTGTTCCTGGATTACAGCCTGCCTTAAATGTAAAAGCACCTCTGCATGGATGCATTGTGGTAACTACAATCTGGATCAGAAGTCATTTACCAATTTCTGATTGTCATTGGACTGCCAAAAATCCAATAGATCTGCAGGTCATCTCTCAATCAGGTGCAATAGCAGTGTCTTTGTATGGTTTGTAACCACTGAGACTTCAAGTGTCCACTGATACTGTGGAAGCAGACAGATACCAAAAATACTGTCAGAGCCATCAGTCCCAACATCTACAGCCTTGCTGAAACCTGCTTCTTCTGGCAAATCCTCTTTGGCAGACAGAAAATGTCTTAGAATCTATCTTTGAGCTGTAAAGCTTTGAAGCAAGGTGTGTACTCCAGTTGTTTGTGGAATAAACTAGAAGACTTTAGGTTGTTTAGGTTAAAACCAAATGACTTTAGTACCCTTAGATTGCAAAAACAAATTCTGGATCTCTGTCAAAGTCCTTGATCAGCTCATCATTCAGCTAGAGGAAAGTATGCACCCCTCCACTCTGTGTAAATATACCCCTACAACTGCCAAGAATTTTTCAGAGCAACACAGTGTTGACACCAACCCAAAAGATTAATCTCTGAATTGGTACCCTATCGGAATCTATGATACATCCACTGGTTGGGATGTGCATACATGTAGTCATCTGCCATGTCCAGAGTTTATATTCAAGAGGAACCACTCTGAATGGTTTCAGTATGGATTTGATTGGCTACCTTTTTCACATGGTAGTTGCATTTCTAGTTCTCACATACCTGACTGGGTGTTCTTGGCTGTCTGTAAATTAAGTGAATCTCCCTTATCTGTCCCTTGCATAAGAGGGAAAAATCAGATCCTCCAGAGATGGAAGTCACTGGCATTTTCTTCTTCTTTCTCTGTGGAAATACGTTGGGTATCAGAAGAGTCTTCTTGACCATCAGTGTCTGGATACTATTCCCCCACAGCCTCCTCAAATGAATGTTTTTTTCCCCCAGACTGTGGCACAGAACACTATGGTAAAAATGGCATTCTACAAGGTTGTAGAATCAAGCGTCAAATCTGATTGCATTAAATCTATGGCTAGTAACAGCCTCAATTACTTTAACATATGCAACATTGGTGTGCCAGTTGAAATTGTCTTTTTTGGTATATTCACAGAACTTAGAGTTCCAAGAGGAATCTTTGTCGGGATCAAACTTTGGCTGGCCTAATCCAGCATGTGTTATGTCAGTTCATCCAAAACAACAGGATGGAAGGAGAGCATCAGTCACTGCCTTGTTGGGCCCTTGGAACAGAACATGGCTGATTGGCATCAGCAGCATTAAGACTGGAACCACCAGAACTGTCAGTCATCCACTGCCAGCAGTTAAGAGCAGATGTCACAGGATATAAATGGAGTCCTACCGATAGATGTGTTTTGAGTAGAACTTTCTGGGGGCAATGAGAGGAAAGTCCTTGTTCCAGAGTCTGTGTCAAACATTCCTTAGGTGGTGCAGTTCTGCAACACAACTGGTTGACATAAGTAAATTTACACAGCTGTTTGCTCTGCCAGTTTCTAAACAGATTCACAGGCTATGCGTGACATGTGCCAAAGCGAGAAACACCAGCTCAGAATGTAGATACCCAGATGGCATGACTCCTGTTTGCTTGAGGATTTTGCCTTCAAGGCCTTCTAAGCCAATTTTGGGCTGAACATACTGGAAGTATCACAGGTGACCAACAGAGCTTACGCTGAATACCCGAGATGATGGTAATGCTCCAATCTGCTCTGCTGCTCCTTATTTCCCCTGCATCCTACTTAACATTTAAACTGCTCTCCTATCTGCTTGCTTTAAGGACTATTGTATATTCTGTCTCTGTGGGCTATCTTCCCCCTCTCTCAATTGTTTTTCTCAACATGACTGTATTCCTATTGCCAACATCAGGCCATTCAAAAATGAAAGTCAGTGAAGGATTTATTCAAGCCTGTGGGTGATGCAGTGTCATGCCTTAAAAACCCTCTTATTACCCCTTCTCATCACTTGCCGGTACCCCAGAGATGACCTGGCCAATTGGCTACACAGCAGGAATACAGATCTCCCAACATTATATAGGCCTAATTTCAGGGGAAGGCAGAAGAGGATTCCAATTAAAATCCGTTGGTACTGTAATGTCAGAAATACCTCCCTTTCCTGGCTTCACTTCTTCCTTCATAATCTATTGATGTAAAAAGACAATTAAGTCAAGGTTATGTTTTTGTTGATCCTTAAGAATGGATTGTGCCAGGTTTAAACTCTTAGTTTTTTGAAGCGTCCCTTGTGGTCTGTTTTGGGTGGGGTACGAGTAGGAGAAGTGGTGAGGGAAGTGAGGCAGTAGGGTAGGCATGCGCACAGAAACCCCATCTCCCTCACATTGGCAATTACTTAATTGGAATGGGAGAGGCCAGGACCCAACAAGATGTTCAAACTAACTCTGTCTTATTAATTACTATTGAGACCTTTTCATTTAGCTTCTTTTGAATAATACATGGGCTCTAATAACTCTAAATCACTTAACTATTCCCTTTTTATAATAAAAATGGATTATTCTCATTAGATTAATTATACTTTAACTTAATTAGGTAATTTGCAATTGAATTTCTCTGTGAAGTTCCACTTTCACATTTTTTTTAAGATCATAGTTCAGTCTGGTTAGTTGAGTGCAACTAAAGGTTATGATCTTTAGATGGATGTAGAACAGATGAATAGTGATCTTTGGGTACTTACTAGATTTCTGACATCTTTTGTTCCCTATCTTTCACTTTTGAACTTAAAACAACAAACTTCTAAACTGTTATTTAACTTCCCTATCCCTATCAATTTACAAATCCACTGTTACGCTATTATTTTCCGCATTAATCCTCATTTTTTCCCCCGCTCACTGTCTCCTACATGGGATAATTAACTTGTTATATTTGTTACTTAACTTCTAAATTCTAGCCTCGCTCTGAAATCACTTTGTATCTATCATTTCTCCAAAGGTAACAGCTGCAATATATCCTCAGTTTTGAGTCCAAGGATGAAACTGGATAGGAACTCCCACAGCTTACACTTCAAAATACATTTGTCTGTAGCATGGGGCAGCAGTGGAATTACAGGAACATTTTGGCCAAAAATTTCCAACCTTAAATTCTCATACTAAGGCACTTCCATCAGTGAAATGCAATTAAAAGTTAGAATTGTATTAAATACAAAAACGGAAATCAGGAGACATATCAACTGTAAGTTGTTAACAAAATGCTATGACCTATTTAGGGGGTGGGAGGAGAAATCACCAAGTTCCTAGGAAGGTCAGTTTTTTTGTTTGTCAGTAAAACATAAAATTGACTTTACAGTGTATAATTCTTGTGAATTACTTATATCTGACTGCAGGATTAGCTGAATGCAGTATATACGGAGTGAGAAACAAAACAAACACCTGGATCTGCTCCACTGGGAACACCAGATGCTACATAGTGATGTATATTGGAAATTAAATTCTCCAATGAGTTGTGGTCAGAGCTAGACAGATGCAATATGCGCATCAGCACAGCCCCTGCCAACTTTCCTGTTCCACACCCTGGAATCTCTCTATCGAGGAAAGAAGTTCTCAGAATTTCACAAAGAAACCTCTACAAAGACTACGTATGGCAGAAATGGCGGTCTTGTTATAAAAATATAACACACATTTCTCTGTCATATTCAAACAACAAACTTTCATTCAATATGTAAGCTCTTATGGGCAGAATCTGTCTTTTCTTTGTGTGTACTCTTTCTAGCATAATGGAGCCCTGATCTCTGATTGTGGTCTCTAGTTACTACTATAAAACAAGTAACTAATAAATATAGTTTAAGGAACATGGTTTTTCTGAGTTCCTAAACATAAAACAATAATTCTAGAGAGATGTGTGTAAATGACAGCATAATGATCTCATTAGGTTTCCAATCTCTCTGCCCCTGAATTGTCTCCAGTAACTATGATTTAAGAAGAGCTTCAGTCTCTTGGTGTAGTAAGAGAATATGTGTCACTCCCAAATTGAAACTTAACGGGATAAATTAAGGAACATTCTAATTTAAATCTTGTTTGGAATCTTTTTGGAAGCTGTGAATGTGAATCAGTATTTAAGTAGAGCGGTGGTATATTCAGGGCACAAAGAAATGTGTGCATCTTTAAGCATAAGCAGTCAAATCCTTTTTGATGCTCTTGAGTCTAATGCAATCCTACAACATAAAACAACTACTCATCCCACAGTCCCTTTAGAAGTGATCACTTGAATGAAGCAGCCTATTTCCAAACAAGCTAGGTTAATGGCCATTAATGTTGAAGAGTTTCAAAGTTTGTTGTTTCTGTCTCTTCCCCGACAGTTTATCATTAAAGCTAATCATTCCGACATCCTGAATGTGCAGCTGATTTTCTACTTCCTTAACACAATGGGCTAGATTCTTTGCTATGTTTCCTGAGAGATGCAGCACAGAACATGCGGGTCAGAGTCAGGGAGACAGAAATTCAGCTTTATGCCACTTTTGCATTGCCGAGATTCCGAGTTACTGCAGGGCTGAAACAACCCCTGGTGTAGATTGCTCTGAAGCCCATAATCCCACAGTTATGTGCACTGTGACCACCACATCTCCTCATGTCTCTGACCTACAAACACCCCTGTGCTGGAAACTTATGAAGGGGCCAGCATAGAGCTACTTTACCTACAATGGGAAAATTTCCCCCCCATCCAACTGTGGCTCATTTATGGTGGTAAAGCGGCTGGATTGGGGACCATCATCTGGCTTAGTGTCTTTAATATTTGCAGTCCTTCAGTATTTCAGGACTCTAACGTTTTAATGTAAGCTTTCAGCAGTCTAGATGTTAGAGGGCCTCTCTAAGCCAGCTAACACTGACTGACTCCTTACTTTCCATCTAACCGAGTGTTCAGACATCATGGGGAGATTTTCAAAGATGCAAATGGGATTTAGGCGGCTCAGTACTTTTCACTAGGGACAAACACCTTTGTTCCTTTGAAAATCTCCCCCTACAATAAAAAGCACACTTATTTCATACATGAATAGCAACAAGTTCCCTCCTATTTTATCACAAATACATAACATAATATAATGAAACCAACTTCATTCCTAACTTTATGTCAAGGGCCAACAGCTAAGTCAATGATCCTCCAAAAAAAATACAATGGAGCTTTCACTTGTAATGGATTAGTTGATGTACTCCCCTCAACACCATGTCCTCACCCAGTTTTGGCACTCTCTCTTTTCCTTCTTTCTGTCATGATGCCCTTCTTGTCACATGGACATTCTCTCTTTTCCTCTTTTACAAGTTATTTGCTGCCTCTTGAGTCATTCTCCCCTCTAGCCTCGCTGGTAGCTCTAATCTGCCTACCTCACTAAGAGCTACGTTGGTTCCATCCAGTAGACATCCACTGGTTTCACCCAAAGTTCAGCTGAATGTCACAGGAGAAGAGAAGCCTGGACCGGATGGCAGCCTGAGTTTTCAGCTTGGTACTGTACTGGTGAGCTCCTTCTATAGCGAGCTACAATAGAGGCACTATGATGGGGAGGGAAGGTGGATGGCTTTCAGTGAGCCACTTCCTGCTGTACCTAATGACATGGCAACACATTTGCAGAATGTCTGTAGAAGACAGGGATCTGCAGCCCTTGTAACTCACCCCACTCACACTGATCCGCTCCTTTACTCCTCCCTGAACTAGTCTGGTATCCTCAGTTTGGGAAACACTGTTCAAAACATTGAAATGCATAGTAACAAGCCAGTGATCTGGAACTGCAAAATCAAGGTACCAGTGGGTTGTCCAGCCAAATGTGACATGGTGACACTACCCATGAAGCCATTGCCTAACTCATCACACATTCCTCAATGTCTTATGTGCCATTTAAGGTACTTCCCTCATTGATTCACATTCTGCACCACTAACTGTTCAGGACCATAACTAGAAGTAACAGAAAATACAAGGGTAAACCTCCGACAAGATAGAACACACTGACAAATCATCCTGATACCTCCAAAAAAGACCACAAATACAGCAATCAAAGATGAAGACATATATGGACCCATCATGGGAGCACAAGTAATATAATATCTGCATCAAAGAGTATTTGCAGTCCCTATATACAGTGCTGCTCCATTAACATACAGGCTTTTGAGTCCCCAATGGCCACCCTTCCAATTTGGCTTCTCAGTGAGGTGTGCATTTTCTAGGGATGGTGCCAAATCTTTTATTCTTTTTTTCCAGAGTGTCTTCATGTTTAAGGTTTACATGAGGAGTATAGATATATTTCCCTATGATTTAGCATTTGACTTATGGGATATGAAGTGTACCTATGACAAGTTGCTAAACCAAATTCATGATGTGTAGAGACAAAACACACAGAGTAAGTGTCCCCTAGAGGTTCATGATTAATAATTGCATTGTCCCTGGACATATACTTCCAGATTCCTGATCAGGACTTTGGAACAAGCAAAGAAAAGAATAGCCCAGAGAATCTTTTCCATGTTTGATAGTGAGTTTAGTGCCTGCAGGGACAGAACTTTGACATAGGGCCATCATCTGTTCTTGGTTACTTTGATGTAAATATGCATTAATGCTATTGGAGTCAATAAGTTATTCAAGATTTATGCTGGTATTTCCAAGAGAAGAATTTGATTCATAATCAATAAAGCTCACTATGGAGACCCCATGCTTTGTAGCAGTGGACCCTCAAGTTCCTCTGCTGTCTCCAGATCCTCTGCATGAAATCAGTCCCACTCAAACCAAAAATATTCCTAGTGTTCTCCAAATTCTGACCCTCCCTCCCCTCCCCTCCCCTCATTTTCACAGCAAAATTACATTTCCACTGCAAGAGGTGTCCTCACACTTGCAGAGATGGAGGACATGATTTGTCCTTTAACTGCCTTAAGAAACTATGCTTTCTTTTTTATTTTGCTGTAAAAACAAAAGACCCTGTCAATGGATCGCCTTAAATTATGAAATTTAATACACCAGGATTTATAATTTCAGCATTGTAACATAGCAATCCAGAAATCAATGCATCATGAATCTGTGGAAGAACAAAGTAACCCAGGGATCGGCAACCTTTGGCAAGCGGCGGCCAGCACATCCCTAGGCCTGCGCCACTTCCCGCAGCCCCCATTGGCCTGGAGCGGTGAACCACGGCCAGTGGGAGCCGCGATCAGCTGAATCTGTGGACACGGCAGGTAAACAAACCGGCCTGGCCCGCCAGGGGGCTTACCCTGGAGGGCGCGTGCCAAAGGTTGCCAATCCCTGAAGTAACCTCACACAGCTTTTGGATAACAGGGCCTTCAGAAATCCTATGCATTTTAACTGTGCAAGTGTAGCAGGGACACTAAATCAATGAATAAAGTGGGAAAACATGGAAAATATCACAGAGTCATGAGAAACAGAAGCCTGGAACTGCAGTGAAACATACAGAATCAAGTTGATTGCGTGGCCAGATTTTTGACAGCTGTCCTTGACTTTGCAACCACAGATTTCTGTGATCACCACATCTGAATTTGTGGGCACAAACCAGACAGGCATATACAAATTAATCTGAATGGGCACAAATGTATTTGGGAGGTAGGTTAAGGACACTCTAAAAGTGTGGGCTACCATATTAACTGCTACAATATACAATGCAACAGCTGCCTCATTATTGCAGACTAATGGAATGCATTCCAAAAACATCCAGGAATTAAACATGGGATTCAAAATACAAAATTACACACTACATTTGAACCAATCAAATATAAAATGTCACCAACTGAGATTTAGAAACCACACAGTGAAGTACACAAACAAATAAAGTTATGGCTGGTTAACTATACCTTCTATTTTTATTATTACCATTTTTGTGCACCATCCCTGTGGTTGTTTTGCTTAAACCCAGTGGAGCCAGAAGAGGAAATGAAAACAATATATAAAAATATATGTACTGTATGGCTGTGGTTCCCCATCATGCTCCCCAACTAAGATTACATTTATTCCCCCTCCCTATATTTTCCAACGGGGATTACATAACTCATATTTTCTGACTTTTCTATTATCAGTTTTAAACTAGAATAAGAGGCAGCTCATAAAGTTAAATATTTTTGGTTCCTTGGGACCAATCACATCTGGAAATATTTTTTTGTAAATCTAGAAAAAACAATCTATCTAAAGATATAATGATACCATCACCCTCAAATTAACTGTGTGCTTTGCATCACTTAAGCACATGACTGGCTTAGTATTAAAAAGGTATAGCCAAACCTGTCAAAGCCTCTTAAAATACTTGTCTGTTTCAAGCCACAAGGAAGCTAGGGGGAAGGCAGATGTACAGCCTATAACTACTTACTAGGAAACAGAATCTTAGCTGTCCTGCTCTGGTACACACTTAAGACAAACTTTAGTTGCCCACCCAGAGGCAGCAAGCAGAGCTAGGTCAATGCTGTTAACAATAACAAACATGTCTATGAATCCTTTTTACATATAGTGATATTCACCTTCCTCCTTTCCCAACAGAGAGACAGCAATTTGGAAATTTCCCTCCCAGAAGGAAAATTATGCAAAAACCTGAAAATACCCCCCGCTCTCTTTGCTGTGTTAACAAATTGAAATGGAGATGAAGTTCTACATGGTAGGTTAGTTTATTTTGCTTGAACGGAGGTATTTTGCCAGTAGCAGTTTTTAAATCTTTAATCACTCAGAGAGATTAACAGCAAACCTGGAAAATGCAAGGAAACCTATCTATCAGAAACTCACCATAATGCATGTAACCATTGCCTTTGGTAGGATCCAGCTGAATAGCCTTCAAGAAGTACTTTTCTGCCTCACTCTTGCGGCCCTTAAAAAAAAAATAAATAAGACAGAGAGAGAGAAAATGGATTATCTTAACACTGAGTCACCCTGGACTCTCCATATGCTCCCACACTTTCCAAATTCCAGGCACTAGAGCAACACAGTCTACCATATGCTCCCACACTTTCCAAATTCCAGACACAAGAGCAACACAGTTACTATTGTTGCCAGATTCAGCCTAAGTAAATAGGAATTAAATGGGAAAAAACTTCATGAACAAATTTAAAGTCCACACATTAATAGATTCCAAGGCCAGAAGGGCCCACTGTGATCATCTAATTTGACCCCCTGTATAACACAGGCCATAGAATTTCTCTGAAAAAATCGTAGAGCAGGTATTTTTGGAAAAAAAAAATCCAATCTTAATTTAAAAATTACAAGGAGTCCGATAGCACCTTAAAGACTTTAAAAATGGTCATTCATGGAGAATCCACCATAACCCTTGGAAAATTGTTCTAATGGTCAATTACTCTTGCTTTAAAAAATGTCCTCTTCATTTCCAGTCTGAATTTGTCAATCTGCAACTTCCAGCCATTGGATTGTGTTGTACCTTTGTCTACTAGACTGAATAGCCCATTATCAAATATTTGTTCCCAACGTAAGTACTTATAGGCCAGGGATCGGCAACCTTTGGCACATGGTCCACCAGGGTAAGCACCCTGGCAGACCGGGCTGGTTTGTTTACCTGCTGCATCCGCAGGTTCGGCCGATCGCGGCTCCCACTGGTCGCGGTTCACCGCTCCAGGTCAATGGGGGCATCGGGAAGCAGCGGCCAGCACATCCCTCAGCCCGCGCCGCTTCCTGCAGCCCCTATTGGCCTGGAGCGGCGAAACACGGCCAGTGGGAGCCGCGATCGGCCAAACCTGGGGACGTGGCAGGTAAGCAAACCGTCTGGATGCTTACCCTGGTGAGCCGCATGCCAAAGGTTGCTGATCCCTGTTATAGGCTGTAATCAAGTCACCCATAACCTACTTTTCATTAAACTAAATAGCCTGAGCTGCTTGAGTCTGTCTCTCGAAGACATGTTTTCTAATCCTTTAAATCATTCTTGTGGCTCTTCTCTGAACCGTCTCTAATTTAATCAACATCCTTCTTGAATTGTGGACACCAGAACTGGACACAGTATTCCAGCAGTGGTCACAGCAGAGTCAAATATATAGGTAAAATAAACTCTCTACTCTGATGACAGCTTGTGCCCTTCCAGAACATAGAGTTCCACAACACTCAAACTTCAGAAAACCAGGAAAGACAAAATTAGGGTACATACCCAATAATCTTCTTTTTGCCTCCCTGGAGATGGCAATAGCCACAATTATCTGCATGCACTACAGCTAGATTTAGTGTGAGAGTGTAGCTGTACTGAATGGTTTGAATGGTGGAAGCAGGTTGGTACAGGTGTATTCAGAGATGGGGATTAGTTTGAGAAGCATCACAGAGCCGTGGTTGTGATAGGAGAGTGTGCACCTTGAGGAGATAGTCTGCATCATTTCATTGAAAAAATGTGTAGTTTGCTATAGTAGCAAGGCCCTGGGGGTAAGGGGGTCTTGCCACAGGAATTGTCAGTAGGGAGGTGAGATAAGAGACTTATCTACAGGTGTGCCGAAGGGTAAGGGAAAGCACAAGGTTAGATGGTATCCTGTAAGTGTGAAGTGATTAAATTTCACAAGTGCAAGCATTCCAGCAGGAGAGTAGGCTATGGCTGTTTCTACACTTAAATGTTTCAGCTGAATGAGAACACCCCAAGGAGATGACTAGAGCCTGAAACAATAATTCTGAAATATGTGAATGGCTCCATTCATGTCAGCAGGTGTTTTCCTCCCCTCTCCCCAGTGCTGGAAAGCCTGTGATATGCAACAAGCATACCCATTCTCAACTCCTTCCCCAGTGTCTGCAGTGTGTTCTCAGTGCATGCTCCAGTATGCCTGTTCTCGGTTGCACATGCAGAGGGGAGCTTCCCCAGATCCTGTGTGCATAGCAGGGGGGAGCAGGAAGAGAGAGGTATGCTCAGACCCCTTAGAAGAACAAGGCTCCCAGATCTCAGCTCAAATGAGAGGGGCCAGACCCCCATAGATGGGCTGAGGGTCCCCAGATTGTGGCACACACACAGGAGGGCAATGTAGGGCTGACAGGCACCTCTGCCCCTATTCCCCCCCACACGCCCCCTCTCCCTTCCTGGCTCTCTAACTCCTCTCCTACCCACCCATTCCCATTTATTCTCCTCTACATAATTCCCTCACTACACACCAAATCCCTCTCTCCCCATTTCTAACTACTCTTCCAGCACTAATCATCCTCCCCTGTCAGCCAGCATTTGCAGGTATCATTTATTTTCTTTTCATAAATAGTTTCAAACATGTTCTGCTATATTCGGATTAAATCCATTTCCCAAAAATAATGTAAAAAACCCACACTCCTCTGACAGCAGCAGATTGGAGCAATATTTCAGATTTTTGCCCTCAATTAGATTTGAACTCTCAGTGCCCATTAGGTGTTCGGAGTCAATGGCTGAAACAGTCCCTCAGCGCCTTACAGATCCTGTGAATCTTAGGTGCCTCTCAACACACTTGGATGCTCCTTTTTGCACACGTCCTGTGTCATGCATTAAGTGCATCCCTTAGACATGCTTGCTGGAACACTTAACTGGAAAAGCAAACTCTTCTTCTAATAACGTTTTAATTTGGTTTCCTCTGGAGGGCTGGTTGGTGTCATGCTCTCTGTTGGGATAACCTTCAAGTGTTTGAGACTCTGCTGAGATTATCTGAGCCCTGGTTTGATCTCTGTCTGTGTGCCAAACTACATTGCCAGAATGTATCAACTTTAAGAAAAGCTGTTTCCCCCCCCCCAGGGGCTGTATCTCAGGAACATCTTGTTCAAATGATCCCAAACTTAGATCACTGACCAAACCCTGCATCCCCTGAGACACACGAAATTTCAAGGCAATCCAAATAACCATATGGATTTTAGAGCTCTTACAAGAGTCAAGCTTTAAACAAAAAGCCCGTCTTGACCCTAACTATAGCAGAGCTGCTACAACATTCAAGGGTTACAACAAGTTTTGGGGTTGACTATTTTATGCTGCCGATCTCCAGGCACAGAGAGAAATGTGTTCAACACTATCTATGTTCAGGATCTAAGGAAAAGGTGGAAATCCATTGTAATAAATATTGTAAAGGACCTTGGTAAATTGTGTGCTAATTTTCTGGACAAGAGTCAGGATAAGCAGAACTCCAAAACTAAACGGTGGTATGAAAATGAATGTTAGATACATTCATATGCTAAAAACACATGCACTGACTTCATCACCTAGAACTGTGGACACAGGATTTTGTAAAATCTCTTATATTTGGGTTCTACATTTATTTGCAGAGATATTAAAGTGCAACTCTCTTTCACACTCATATTAAAAAAAAGATTTCATGGGAAGTAAGAGCTTTGCAGGTCAATATAAAATATAAAAGTGATACCAATCTTTTAAGGAAAATGTCTTGGACCTGGGTGAACTACCAAAGCTCTGACGAGAAAGGCAAGAGAAAGACACAGAAACAGTTGTCAAGTTAACAGAGCATTTGTTAATAAAAATCAACAGTACCTTTTGTTGTTTAGTACTCCAAAAGCACTAAAACCAAGCACTATCACAAGCCCAGGGACAGAGGAAATCTACGGCTTATTACTCTTTCCTCATGGAGAAAATAGCCAAACTGTATTGTACCAATAGTTTGGTATCCTGTCTCAGACACTAGCCAGTATTATGCAATAACATGCCTATGACTGCAGTTTATTCCTAGTACCAAGCAGTGAGTTGGTTTGTATTATGAGATATGAGCGCCTCAGAATTAAAATGACGTATTTTAATTAAATGCCGCTGATGTGGAAGTAAGACTTCTTGATCTATAATTTTCAGGATTGCCGAGTGCCATTTTAAAGATACATACAACATAGCCTACCCCAGGGGTCGGCAACGTTCGGCACGCGGCTCACCAGGGTAAGCACCCTAGCGGGCCGGGCCAGTTTATTTACCTGCTGACGTGGCAGGTTCGGCCGATCGTGGCCCCCACTGGCCGCGGTTCGCCGACCCGGGCCAATGGGGGCAGCGGGAAGCCGCGGCCAGCACATCCCTCGGCCTGCGCCGCTTCCCGCCGCCCCCATTGGCCCGGGACGGCGAACCGCGGCGAGTGGGGGCCGCGATCGGCCTAACCTGCCGCGTCAGCAGGTAAATAAACTGGCCCGGCCCGCTAGGGTGCTTACCCTGGCAAGCCGCGTGCTGAACATTGCCGACCCCTGGCCTACCCTATAATCACTTGGTAAAGAAGCAGATTTTAATCAGATTGAGTATTGCATGCATTCTGTACTGCGAGCATTTATCCCATAATGTAGCATTCAAACAATAACAAGAATTGCTCATAATTATCACTACCCCAAATCCTCAGCCCACGCCGCCTCAACAGCCTGAGAAAAGAAAAGGGGCTTTAAGTGAATCCAGAAAATTAACAAGTGCAGGTGAAGATGGTGGGGACAAATTTCAAAGTCAAGGTCCCCTCTCAGAAGACACCCTGCCAGAAGCCTCCTTATTTATACTACAGGGGATCCATAAGGTATCCCTCATGAAAGGGAAGAATTTGGCCCTTATTGTCCAATAACATTATCCTCAGTTTCCAATCCTCATACTTCAGACCCCTTTGTCAAGCCTTTGAACAGATATTGGAAAATTAATCCTTCCCAGTTACCCACAATGCAAGCGACTGCTACCTCCTAACCGCTGCAATCACATGATAGATGAGGCTTGTTTACATTTAGATGCTGAAGCACCTTTCATCCCAATTTTTTTTTCAAAAGGAACATATATTGTACAAGCATACAGCGATCCCTTCCTCCACCAGTGAAATGGAGCTGCCTCTGTGGGAGAAAGGCAGCAATTCTTTTTAAACAACATGCAGCAATAGTTCAGCACAAGAAGTAAAGAAGAATGGCGTATCCAGTTGAAACTACCAGGGGAATTCAGGTAGACAGAGTAATTATTCAAGTTCAAATTGGTTCAGGATGCTCAGTTAACATCCTTACTCTGGCAAAAAGGGTCATGTCACAAAGTCCAGCCTGGAGACTCCAAAATTGTAGGCGCAGACTGCATGTATCACTAATGCCAACAGAATTAACATTTACAGATCGTGCATCATTGCTCTTTTAACAGACTAATACAATTAGTCTTAGCTGACTGCATTCTGTCTTATGCATACTCAGGTTGCTATTCCTACCGAAAAAAGAACAGTTCACTGAAGGTAGTCATAAAATATGAATCTTCTGCTTATAGAACTATGTCTATAAGACCACAAGTATTTGTCAAATATAATTTACTTTCATCTATTCAGTTCACCAGAATATGTTACCACTATATTCTGTTTGGCACTTTCCAAATGTAATACTGCACCCAGCTTAAGTCATTCAGGGAAACAGAATACATAATGGTGACAGGTGACCATATACATAGCATCAATAGAATGATTGTTATTGAGAGGCCAAAATGCTCATTAACAAAAACAGGAAAAAAGTCATATATTACATCACCCGAGGCATAAACTGAAGTGCCAGCAAATGAACAGTGCAGAACCATTTATTCAGGTTGGCCGTCATTTTAATATATCCACATTTGTCAAAAAATGATTAAGAATGTTCTCTTCCAAAGTGACATTCTGAAAGAACTTGCATCACACTCTACCTAAAGAGTCCTTTTCCATGCCATTTGTGTACTGTTAAAATGTCAATATATCAGCACACATTTTGTAAGCTTTGTTTAGGTGTCAGATGATATAAACCCCAGTCATTTGACAGAATCAGGCTATATCACTATTAAACTTTGGCATTTATCAAACTTATATCTTATGTCAGGCAACAACATTTTCTACTAGCCACTGTAAGTATTCTTTTGCTAGCACAAGAGGATGCATATGGTGAAATAATCAGGTTTAGAGGACAACACCTATCTTTTCCCCCACTCTATTGTAAGAATTCAGTGCTAAGTAGCACACAGGATAGAAGGAGATAGGTTCTAAATTTTAAGGGAAATCCATAATTAGTTATCCAAATAGTTGAAATATTAAATTGCTGTGGACTGGCACATTTCGTGCATATTCATTTTTATGTGCAATGGCCCACACAATGACACAAATGAAGGCATTGAAGACCACTGGAAAGCTCTCAATTTTTAACAGCGAGGGTGAGCAGTTGTATACGTATACACACATGCCTTGGAAACCTCACAAAGTGAAAATACAGCTTTATAACTGCAGAACAGAGTTCTATGTCCAAGATAAAATGGTTATTCATAAGTTTTTAATGGGAGGACTCAGTGGCTCTGAGGATGACTAATGGGATAAAACATGCCTTTCAACTACAGGTCACCAGTTCATATGCAGTCCAACTCAGTAGCAAACAGAAGTGTGCCATATGACAGCTTCTTCTTTGCTTGTGAGAAATGAGTAGATAGTCTTAGCCCACATTCTAATGGAGAAGTGCCAACTTCTCTCTCTCTCGCGCACACACACACACACACACACACACACACACACACACACACACACAATAACTGATACTAATTGGCATGTCAGTGAGGGAACAAGGATTCAATCAATCATCTGACTTCTGGAGGGGATTCAGGCAGAAGTGGGGTGAAAGCACATTAGAAAGTCAGTTTAAAAAAAGCTTATACTGCTCCTAGCCACGCTATATTTGTCTGGGCCTTATCCAGAGGTCCCTAATTCAGGCAAAATACCCATTCAGTTCAGTGAGACTCTTCCAAGTGTAAGGGCTCCTTACTCATGTTGCTCAAGCATAAATAGCAGTGGACATTCTCCCATCTTCTATCACTCAAGCATCCCATGAAAAACATGAATCTAGTAAGCACAAATTATACTAGGTGACCTGGCTTTCAAAAATGTCTCAGCCGCAACAGTTCCCATGGACTTAATGGGAGTAGCTGGGTGATCAGCAAGCAAGCCATTTTAAAATACCTAAATATGGATTCAGGAGCCTAATTCTAGGTACCCATTTTTGAAAATGATAGCTGTACTGTTTATCCTAACTGTCATTTCTATCAGATTATGGGCCTCATTCTACAAATATTGTCAGACATAGTGCTCAATTGGGCCTTCAAATAAAATACTTTGAAGTTACTCTGACTGAGGGAGTGACTGGAGGAAAGTTAGTAATTTAAAGAAAGTTGACATCTATTCAAATAAACTGGCATGTATTTCCTTGACTAGAACACTCAAATATTTAGGACAAAGAAAATAACTCTCCTCTGCCCCACCCAGAAATAATGGAAAAAGCCAGCAACAGCAACTTCTCCTCACTCTGCTGGTAGAATTTGTAAAGCTCATGTTGAGCCAGCTGATGTACTTCAAGCTTCTAGAAACATTAAAATCCTAAACTACTAATAAGATTGGGACAGGTTAATGCAGTTCTGAATAATGCACTTGCACAGATTTATATGCACTGCTAGCGACCAGTTATGTGGCTCCCTCAACCTCATTCATTTAATAAACAGGTGTCCATTAAAAATCATTAAGAATCCCCTCTTTACTCCTCAAAGATACGTATTTGCACTATGAGAGTTACATAATTGTACCGCACATTATTTTGGAAGCATGCAGCCCAGCAATAGTTAGGGGGATGAGTTTTAACATACAGACAGTCCTAAAATTACACCCCCAAAGTTCCACCATAGTTGAAATGGTACAAGGCTTTAATAAGTGAAACAGCAGAAGTCCCTATTTTGCATAGCCTTATGCTGGTGAGAGTTTGGTGGCACAGTGGAAAATGAAATCTACGCATCAAGCAAAATTGACTGTCATTCCCTATGACCAATCCTCTTGATTCCTCTTTACAAATAATCACTTTTTTCAGAAGGACTATACAATTAAAATAACTTTTTGAGTAGAAAAAAGTGACTACAACAAACACTAGAGAGTAGGGGAAACCTGAGTACTTTACATAGCTCCTTTTGTATTGTAGAAGGCTTCTGAATGCCTGTATGAAAGATAATGTTCCCAACAACAGAAAGGGCAAGTGTGTGTGAGGCCACAGGGTCTGTGACAAGACTTTTGCTTCTGTTTTTTTTGGGGGGGGGAGAAAAAGAAACCTGTTTTATGAACCACCTTCTTTGCCTTATTAAAATGGATGGGTGCTCTGGGGCTGGAGCACCCACAGGAAAAAATAGTGGGTGCTCAGCACCCACTGGTAGCCCTGCCGATCAGCTTCTCCCCCTCCCTCCCAGTGTCTCCCACCTGCTGCGATCAGCTATTCGGTGGCAGGCAGGAGGCACTGGTGGGAGGGGGTGGGGCGCGCTTGGGGTAGGGGGCAGGAAGAGGCAGGGCAGAGATGGGGCCTTGGGGGAAGAGGTGCAGTAGAGGCAGGGCTTGGGGTTGAGCACTCCCGGGGAAATGACAAAGTCGGCGCTGTGCACAAGACAATTAAAAACATGAATATAATGGAACTAGATAGATATTTACATGTCCTAGTGAGTAATTCTATCATCTAATTCTTGTAAATTTTTTAGTCAGGAAGGTCTGGATAAAGAGAGGTACTAAGCAGTTGTATCTTCCATTGAAGTCAATGAGAGCTGAGAGTGCTCAGGAGTCCTCTGGATAAAAACCCATATTGAGGAGGTGAAGGTGATGTAAGTACCTACCTGGACTGATTCCACTCTCCCTAGTCATTCTGGGGCCAGAGGAGATTTGTGCCCTGTCAATTATTGGGAGGCATGCCCCTGGTGTATGTCTCCCTTCAAAGTGTTCTGTTTAATGCCATATCATCTAGTCCAGTCCCCTGCACTCATGGCAGGACTAAGTATTATCTAGACTATCCCTGACAGGTGTTTGTCTAACCTGCTGTGAAAAATCTCCAATGACAGAGATTCCACAATCTCTCAGGGCAATTTATTCCAGTGCTTAATAACCCTGACAGTTACAAAGTTTTTCCTAATGTCCAACCTAAACCATCCTTGTTGCAATTTAAGCCCATTGGTTTTTGCCCTATCCTCAGAGGTTAAGGAGAACAATTTTTCTCCATCTTCCTTGTAACAACCTTTTATGTACTTGAAAACTATTATTTCCCCTCTCAGTCTTCTCTTCTCCAGACTAAATAAACCCAGTTTTTTTCAATCCTCCCTTTTAGGTCATATTTTCTACACTTTCAATCAATTTTGTTGCTCTTCTCTGGACTTTCCCAATTTTTCCACATATTTCCAGAAATGTGGCACCCAGAACTGGACACAGTTCTCCAGTTGAGGCCTAATCAGTGCAGAGTAGAATGGAAGAATTACTTCTCGTGTCTTACTTACAATATACCTGCTAATACATCCCAGAATGATTGCTTTTTTTTTTTTTTTTTTTT
>NW_020664419.1:68769584-68772284 GCF_002925995.2 Terrapene triunguis | reverse complement strand
ATTTTTTTTTTTTTTTTTTTTTTTTTTTTTGCAAAAGTGTTACACTGATGACACGTATTTAGCTTGTGATCCACAATGACCCCCAGATCCCTTCCTGCAGTACTCCTTCCTAGGCAGTCATTTCCCATTTTGTATGTGTACAATTGATTGTTCCTTCCTAAGTGGAGTACTTTGCATTTGTTCTTATTGACTTTCATCCTGTTTTCTTCAGACAATTTCTCCAGGTTATCCAGATCATTTTGAATTTTAATCCTATCCTCCAAAGCACTTGCAACCCCCTCCCAGCTTGGTATCATCCACAAACTATACTCTCTATGCCATTATCTAAATCATTGGTGAAGATATTGAACAGAACCAGTACCCAGAATTGATCCAGGTGGGACCCCAGTCGATATGCCCTTCCAGCTTGACTGTGAACCACTGCTAACTACTCTCTGGGAATGGTTTTCCAACCACTTGTGCACCCACCTTATAGTAGCTCCATCTAGATTGTATTTCCCTAGTTTGTTTATGAGAAGCTCATGCGAGATAATATCAAAAGCCTTAATAACGTGAAGATATACCATATCTACCACTTCCCGGCATCCACAAGGTTCGTTACATGTTAACATGTCCTCTTTTATGACATCCCACCACTTGTTCTTGAGTCTGCCTCTGTTTTTTCATTCAATCTTGAAATCTGTTGAACTTTTGTAACCTACATAATTGTCAGGACTGTGATTTATATGACCAGATGATCTCAGTCTGCACTCCCTCTATTCGTTTGTGGGTGTTACTTTGAACATGCCTCTAAAATACACATTCCTCATATGGTCTTTCTTTCACCACTCATCCATCTCAACATTTGCATTTCTTTGGAACAGATCATTTGCTCATGTTATATGAAATCAGTACAAATAAAAAATAGTGCAGTACATGAAAAAAAATATGGCATACCAATTTTACTTTAGAGGGTTTTTTTTTTAAAAAAATCATCATTTATTCAGTGTTTTAGTTTTTTGCTCTTCCTTAGCGTCTAAGAGGAATTTACCAAAAAGGAATAACAAACTTTTATTAAGACACAAAAGGGCTGTAAAAAAGTAATAGGCAAATTTTAAAGAAAATGATTTCTTCACACACTTTGAGTTATATTTACTGTACGGAAAGTATTGAGTATTCGTCTCTATCATTATTCTATAGACTATTCTTATATCCTGACCATATAATGAAAGTGGAATGGATGCATGTGAAATTAATTCCCATATTAGGCACTTTCCTTTCCATCCAGTCCTAAGTCTCTTTTTATCATTTTTGATGAAGTAGAGTATTAACATCTACCTGTGTTCCATGACAGTACATTCACTGTCTTCACATATTGTTTTCATTGAATTCTATAAATTCTTACTGAAGAGAATTTGGCCTATATCCTGCATTCTTCTCCGATTACAGTCAAATTTACTATATGTAGACTAGTAACAGGTAACTGGGGGCCTATATTGTACCATTTAACAAAATAAAGATATTTCTTTCTTTCATGAAAACAGTTCATTGTGTGTTTGCCTTCTCTGTTTCCAGTCATGAGCTTCACATTTTCGTGAATGAGTAGGAACAATTTATGGCTTCCACTATCCTATTCACAGGAGCAAGACACAATGTCATTTACCAACCGGTAATCTAAATACCTTTTTAAATTTATTTTACAATGAGAGAGCCTTTCATTTTACAATTAGTCCCACAGAATTTTGGCATACGGTCAAAAATATGTCCTAATGGAATTGAGAAGTGTATTCATGGATATAGCTTTATGACATGTGGCCAACCTCAGGAAATACAACCTTGATAGATGCCAGTTATGGAAATATCTCTAGCTAGGAAATCCTGTCATTTAAGACACAGATATATCCAGGTATACTGGATAAACCACACCTAAAGCAACTGGGGGATAATGGACATAAAGCAATGCAATATGACTTTTATATTCAGACATATTCAGAGAGAAAAAAAGGATGAGAAACTGTGTAATACGTGTTTGGTATATAAAAACTGATCCCCAAATTGGAACTCCAGGCCCAAACCACCTCTGAACTTTAGGAAATTTCAGAATTAGATCCAAACTCTCTGACTTTGACCCATCTTGGCTAGATCATAAGTGGACCCCACAAAGGGTTTAATACAATAGAAAAGTATGTCATATATATATATTGCACTCTAAAGATAAGCCGCTGTTCTCAAATTTAAGACTTGTCAATAAACGTTTGAATAGTGATAAGGGCACTTTATTACACAGCAGTCAAAGAGCCAACCAGTTAATCATTTTTGGATGTCAGTCAATGATGGATTGAATTTAATTGAATATGGACCTACCAGGAATCCTATATTCATAATACTCTGCTATGATGGGAATTAAACTGGAAAATTCAACTTTTATTAAAAAATTCCTCCTATGAACATTTTTACCTGCCAAGATATTTAGCCTCCAAAAATGAAATATCTAACCGGTTCAGTCATCTAACTGAGTTGGCCCATTTAGAAAGTGTGTCTTTTCATGCAAGTGAAAAATTTCTAGAATTTGAAAGCATTTAATAAACAATTCTAGAAATGTTATTCCTACTATAGTTATATTATGCTGTTTTCAGCTAATCACTATATAAAATGCCATAAACTACTCCAGAAAATTACACTGGTCTACAATTTTTGAGAAGTCGTCTGCTTCAGAGATAA
>NW_020664419.1:68736512-68769184 GCF_002925995.2 Terrapene triunguis | reverse complement strand
TTTTAAGCATCATTTTCGTTCTCAGTGACCCAGAATTAGTAAAGTTTAACTACATTTATTTCAGAAGCATTTTGGCATCCAACGTTAATATATATGTATATAACTTGAATATATTTCAGCATTTCAACTTCAAAACTTTTTTTTAAAGAACAGTAACTCAGTGACTAATCTTCACTATTCCTGTTGGGTACCAATATGCAAATGTTACCGTTATTTTACACAGAGGAAAAAGGAGATGGGCAAAGCACAGTACCTCTACAGCCAGAAAGGACATCGTTGTCAGAGCTGCCAAACAGAACTTTAGAGATCCTGGCTCCTACTCTTCTTTTCAAACCATTGGAACATGCTTGGCTGATCAAATCATTAATAGTAATGGATCAAACTCAGTTGATCCGTTATACATTTTCTTTCCTTTTGTCCCATCCTTTTCTTTTCTCCCTCCCTCATATTTCCATGCTCATATCTGTTTAAATTTATTTTGTTCTGTCATTCACTAATTATTCATTAATATTGCTTATATATAATGTGGTAAGGAAGGGAACTTTGGCAACAACAGATTCTTAGAGCATGTCTACATTTACTGTGGATCGATGCTCCAGCAATCGATCCACTGGGGGTTGATTTAGTAGGGCTAGTGAAGACCCGCTAAATCAACCGCAGATCGCTCTCCCATCGACTTCGGTACTCTACCGGAACGAGAAGCTTAAGGTAAGTCAACGGGAGAGTTTCTCTCATCTACCCAGCGCGGTGTAGACACCGCAATAAGTCGACCTAAGCTACGTCGACTCCAGCTATGTTATTCACGTAGCTGGAGTTGCGTAACTTAGGTCGACTTAACCCCATAGTGTAGACCTGCCCTTAGTCAGATCCTTTGTTGCTGTTTGATACCCAATAGGCTTTTTATATCCAATTTGAGGAATAGTGCGCATTGACAATTTGAACTCCAATTTTTTGACTAGTCAGTTGTGCAACACTGGCAGCAAACACCCTAGGGAAGATTTTGGCCACCTACTGGGGATACGTTTAAAATGTGAGGGATCAGGTTTAACTTTAATTTTTACTCTAAGACAGGATAGAGGCTTATAAATCATTTTGTTTCTTGGAGTTTAATTTAAAAGAGTCAACTATCATATGTGTGTGATTTATTTAATCATATCAAACATTCTGGATTGTACGGAATCACCTAGTATGATTGTTACTGAATTTACTATGGCTGAGAACTGAAATACAGAAACTTTCTGAAGCAAATTATTTCCCCCCAATATTTAAGGGTCAATTTTGAACCTGGTAATAAGAGATTAATAGCACTATGTGGAGCCATGTAAAAGGCAAACCAATACTGCATGTTTCTCCAAAGAGATTCACCGAAACATATAATTCCTAAACTACATCTTGCCTAATTTTATATTATTGGGCTGTTTCTTAAGCAAACTAACCACTATTTGCATTATTACAAACTGTGGGCATTTTGATGTGAGCAGAAAACCACTTGGGGTATACACAATTGAAACCTTCAATCTGGTTCCATCTATGACCCCTAAGTAAGGTTTCTAGAAAGAGACTAGTGCATCCAACACCATTGCCTATCCAGTATAAGCAGATGCCAATTGACAGCCTTCAGTAGGCAAAAGGGTTTAGGCTGAATGCCTCCTGAACTTAGACTAACACAAAAATGGCCTTGCTTATGTTTCCTTAGCATGTGTGCTGACACTTTCTCCCTTTGAAAATTTTGTTCACACAATGCAAAGCAAATTAGAGTACATGCTCAAGGCTGCACCTGGGCCTGTCATTTTTAGACAAAGAGACTCCATTACATTTTATAAATGGAGTTCTGTAATTTGAAAGCCTTTGATAAGAATTATGTTTTTCCTTGTGAAGAAGAAATAAATTACCTAAGTAAGGCAAGAGCTCAGGTGCTTTGGCTGTTACCCCATGTTTTCCCAGTTGACTGATGAGGTCAGCTAGGATGTTGCTTTCACCAGTATGTTTCTCAAACAATTTATCTAACTTAGCATGCAAGGTCTTAAGAGAGCTTAAAAAAATGCATAACCTTCAGGTATTGCTGACCCAAATGGCTAAATTCTGTTCTTGAGAAATGAATAAATAAAATAAAACTAGGAACTTAAACACCAGCCAACAGGCTGCTTTCTAGTTATCCTACTAGCTGAGCTACTAATCATGCTTTTTAACTGCTAAATTTAGCTGTTCTTATATACATTCTGCAAAAATGTACCCTAGTGAGCATAATTTTTAGATATGAGCATACAGCATTATCTGTTGTATGAGTAGCCAAATATTTGTGACTGTTGATACTAGGTAAGAAGATCCAAATTCATTACACCATTCCTTTGGAGCACAATATTCAAGCATTTCAAGTTTTGTCACTTTTTCTGCATGTACAGGAACACTACCTGTTTCATCTTGGAATTTCCCGTATCCCAGAAAAGGTATAAAGACATTACAAATATTTACACAAAGAACAGCACAGGGAGCTTATAATTTTAGTGTAGGATTTCCCAAAGAGCTCAGTGTTGGCCTACCTCTTCTCCCAATTAAGCCAATGAGAGCTTTACCATCTACCTCAAAGGGAGCAGAATTGAGCGCTTTGTGGTACATAGGTTTTGTGCTGAGTGAATTTCAACTTAGAACATAACTATTGAGCGAATATAATGGCATCCAAAAAACATATGGGGTTGTATCTATATATTCAGTTAATGAGCATATGTTGTTAAAGATTTAACAACCAGCTATAAAAACAAATGAGGGGTCTGAGTCTCATTTACACTTAAGCTTCTTTACACTACTCTATCAGTGCAGTGAATAACATAGCTGAAGTCGACGTACTTAGATCGACTTACCATGGTGTCTTCACCGTGGTGAGTCGACTGCTGCCACTCCCCCGTCGACTCCACCTGTGCCTCTTGCTGAGCTGGAGTACAGGAGTCGAAGGGAGAGTGCTTGGGGGTCGATTTATCGCGTCTAGACTAGACGTGTCAAATCGACCCCCGCTGGATCGATCGCTGCCCGCCAATCTGGCGGGTAGTGTAGACATACCCTTAGAGAGAATGAAGTTGCTGTAGTACAAATGAGAATTAGACCTCAGATGTATTGTCACATATGAACAAATAAATAGACTTACATGAAATGTATTGAAAAGATCAATAAGTAAAATGTTTTGAGGTCTACACAGTGTAACTTTAAATGTCCAGCTTTTATTACAACACAGACTGCATCTTCTGAGTTCCACAGACATATCTTTGTAGATACTCTGACAGTAAGCTTTACTAAGAGTCATTTTGCCCAGGAATGCCACATGTTTAACACTTCTATGAATGTAAGACAGTTGTCTGCTTCATTAATAGTTGTTTTTTTAAAAAGGTTTAAGCCATATCACTTTATTGCACGCACGGACACACACATGCACTATTTGGGTAGGCTTAGAAAAGAATTATTATTTCAGGGGTGTCTAAGGCCCAATCAGAGATTGGGACCCATTGTACTAAGCATTATAAACACTCACAAGACCCACACACAAAAATAATTACTCCTATATCAAAGAGTTCTCAAACAAAAAACACAATTTGAACTATTTCTAAAGAAGCAGTAATATCAAAATATGTAAACAAAATACTAGTGTGTAACACATTAAAATGTACAAAGGTTTGCAACAATATTCATTTTTGGGGATGTGTGTAAATAATTAGATTTTATGTTGTGCTTCAAACTGAAGCTGGTATTTTCTGCTCTTTTGCAGAAACAGGTGGAAGTCTATAAATGGAATGGGTTAGCACCTTCCAAATAACCTCATACTAAGCATATACAAAACCAAGCATATTAGCTAGCACAAGAAAAATTATAGAGCTTAGATTAGACTTTCTCCCTTCCATTGTTCATTGTATTGTTTGTAAAATGAAGGTTTAAAGTCCCGCTACGCAAACAGCCCTTCAAAACAGGAGTAATATTAGCTGCATGCAGATCTGAAGCTGCAAAAATCAACTTAAAATTAAATGAATTAATATCATTCATTCACCACACTGTTACCATAATTTTAAGTTTTACAGTACAGGATGAATTCTGATTTACCTTTTTTTTTTTTTACACTTGTAAAAACAGGGTATACCATCCTGTGTTTCAGCAGGGCAAACCACTCAAAAAGGAACAAATTCTGTTTAAAAATCTCTTTTCAGCAAGATCTGATGTCAGCTTTTAATTTCTACTGCACTTGAGATTTGAGTTTGATTCATAACACTGTATCCTACATCGTTGAAGGCAACTATGATAATTAGAAACTTGTTTCAGTGGACCGAGAAAAGAAACAAGACACAGGGGTCATTGTCCCAAGCGGTCAAGAGAAAGGAGGATTATATTAACTTTTCACAGCTAAACAGGTATATTGGATAGAGCAATAAAGCGGCTTTATTTTAAGGTGTCTTATAGGACTAATTTTTGAAGAAATAAAAAGTATCAGGAAATCATAAAAGAAATCATAGGTTAAGGACATGCTCTCTGCATTCATATTTCATTAGTTGTGTTTGATATGTTAGAGCCAAGTCCAGACAATATAAATGCATTCAGTAACTCAGTACTCTAGCACACTACTTGATTTATACTCATACATTTATAAAACTATAAATTGCTCCCTACTGCAAATTGGGAAATCACAGCCTACAGCAATTAGCAGCAATTTGGCAAGTCTTAACAGACTGGGCATAGGTTACATCCTCCCCACAATCATAACAGTTGTTCACAAGAGGAAGATGAATCCAGAAGGTACAAGAAGCTGGTTCAATAGCCAGGTTTGGCACTGGTGGAATAAATGAACCAAGTCTCAGTGCTATTAGTAGGTGTTAATATTGGCAACAGACTTAAGGAGACAGAAAAGCTGGGGTTAAAATTGGGCTATTTAAGTCAGGAAATAAAACATTATTGAATTTGTGAACTTTACAGTTTTGATTTTACAACTAGGTTTATGTTGTACAATTGCCTTTGGCGGAGACCTAGAAGCTTGGCTGAGCATTTTTTTTTTTTAGCTCCCCGGCCAAGGAAAGTTTTCTAGCTCAGTTATCATTTTCATTCTTCATCTCCTCCCACTCACTGCCCCAGCTCTTCCTTGGAAAATAAGCTAACAGCCAAGTAGAACTTTTAATAGAAACTTGTTTCAACATTTGTTTTACTGTAGCTCAAAAAAAAAAGTTGCAAAAAGTTTGACTTTAAACAAACTACGACGTGTGTGACATAAAAGGAGAGACCCCCCAAAATGTCTCTCCTTAACATTTGAGAGAATCACCCAAGGCACTATAATAACTTCCCGCCTTTTTTCAGTCATCTGTGCAGTGTCCATTTCTATTCAATAGACTTAAATAGCAAAGTTCAAATTAAGAATGAATCACAATGTGATTCTAACCCTGGCTTGGAGGGATGAGATGAAAGATTATTCCAGTTTCCATCTCCATTCTGTAGAATCTGTAGAGACTTCGATTAAGCATGCCAGTTAGCGCCAGTCATGAAAGAAGCCTTTGTGATGAAGATACCTCTGCTTGAAACTCCTTTCACAGACGCCATGGAACAATCATTGTGCTGTAAAACTGACCAATGCTGAACCATCAACCTGGAGGTCAAAGGTTTCATATCCCACTGTCAATTTCCTGCTCCATTCAGCTCTCCTGAAAAAACTGATGACTGTAGAAAATCCAATAAAATATATTCTTCTCCTTTCCCATGTATTGGTCATAAAACATTCCCAATATTGAAAGGTTTCAGAGTAGCAGCCGTGTTAATCTGTATCCGCAAAAAGAACAGGTACTCTATGGTGCCACAAGTACTCCTGTTCTTTTTCCCAATATTGAAATGTCAGTGACCAAACTCGAATAATTAAAAACAACAACAACAAACCACAACCACATATATTCATTTCATATCCACTACCACATCATCATCTAAATAGTGTTGTGTTCTGAAGCACTATGTTAATTACATTCTGGAAGGGTAAAAAACAAAAAAAATGCTCCTTTTGTGTCTTCTGTCTTATTTTTCTGTTAATGCACATTGCTGTCATATGTACAGCAATGAATATATACAGAGAAGACATGGCAATAATAAAAGAAAAGATAATTTTAGGGCAATATTAATCATTTTTGATGAAAATAGACAAACATGAAAGAGTGTGTGTGTGGGGAACGGAGGGGTATTGTATTTCACTGGCCTATGGTTTAACATCATGATGTGGTGTCCAATACTCAGAGCTGTATAGAGATTCTTTTCAATTCTGATATTGATATATATTCTTTCCTGAACCTGAAGGCACTGTTTGCTTCATATGTATCTTGTGTTTAAATTCCTTCAAGAAATGTAAACAGTTAAACTCTAATACAAATTTGTGTGGACATTTTCACCCTTTTCCATTCTCCCTCCAAATTAAGTGCATGTTATCAACTCAGAAACCCAAAATTATATAATAAAATTATTTCAGGACTAAAGGACAAATCTAAAATTTCCTGTAGCCAGTTCTCATAATTTGGAAATAATTAAGATGTTAAAAAAAAGATGTAGGATTTTTTTTTCATGGAAATGACAAGACATCCCATAACAGATCATATATTCCATCTAATCAGCAATTAAGAATACATGTAAAATTAAATACAGAAAGAGAGGTGTGGGGTGGAAAAAATAGAGATCTGGATTCTAACTGAGAAAACCCTTCCTTCCCCTTCCACATGTTCTAGTAAAATAGAACTTCTGTGTCTCATAAAAATATTTCTTCAAGAAAAAAAAGACAGAATGAGGGGAAAAAAAAAACCCTCATCATGCAAGCTTTCAAATATACTCCTCAGGTGCAAATAATGAAGTGGGCCAGAAGAGGAAGGTGAACTGGGAAATCCTATGATGTATTCCACTTGGAGTTTAATATTAAATAGATATATCCCAAAAGTGCATGTGTATGTCAGTATGTGAGAAATTTTAACTGGAATTGGGAATTAGACTGGAAAATTATAGTTCCACAGCTTGAAACTGACAGACAGTGGGATAATGATCAGAGCTCAACTATTATTCCATTGCAAACTGAAAGCTCCAATCTGTACTGGCTTTATTAAACCTTTTAATTGACAGCTTTTAGTAACATTTGAAAATAGATGTTGAATTCACTTTAATTGTTGTTGTCACTTCCTTCTCTCATCTCAGTCCTTCTGTTCTAAACTTTTTTCACTGCAATTCATGTATTTTAAGCAAAAGTAAAGAAAGGGTGCAGGATATGGTGGAGTTAAAGTATTTCTTCTACATTTCTTTCCTGTTACACTGTATACAAAAGTCCTTTGTCAGAAGATTGTGTAGAAGAGGGGCCATAGTGAAGCTGAGACAAAGGAAGATGAGGGTGTTCAGATGGAAGCCAAAGGATTGAGGAGCAGAACAAGGCAGAGCAACATACAGTATTGTCTTCGCTGCAAACAATGCCACCAGCCTCATCAATGGATGGGGGGAAATTGATGGGGCCTGCTGTGAAAGAGGGACAGTCCCAGTGGCAAGGGACGGGGACACTCGCCAAGGGACAATAGGTAGCTCCTCCCCCTGGGAGTCTCTGGCACCCATTGGCCAGCTGGGGGAGAGGGGTGCTGATTTGCCAGCACTCCCCAGTTCCCAGGATTTAGCCCAGAGCAGGAGCCAGGAGTCCAGCCCCCTGCCTTCACTAGCAGGACCAAGTACTTATTTTGCCCCAGTTCCCTAAGTGGCCCCCTCAAGGACTGAACTCACAAACCCTGGGTTTAGCAGGCCAATGCTCAAACTACCAAGCTATCCCCACACACCCCCTAAAGGAGGGATAGCTCAGTGGTTTGAGCATTGGCCTACTAAACCCAGGGTTGTGAGTTCAGTCCTGGAGGGGGCCACTTAGGGATGTGGGGCAAAATCAGTATTTGGTCCTGCTAGTGAAGGCAGGGGGCTGGACTCAGTATGTAAACAAAGATATTTTAATATTAAAATAAGGACATTCACCATCTAAATCAACTATAATAAAGTAACTTAGGGCTTTGACCTCACGGAACAGCACTACGATACAATTTGAAACAGACTACATTAGTTCACACCAGGGAACTTTTAGTGCACCCCAGCAGGGTCGATACAGACCAATTAATGTGCAACATGTTAGTGTATTATAAAGATCACACTCCCGTACAATGCGGGGAGTTCCACTGTGTAGACAAACCCTTAGTCTTAATGCATGCATCTTTCAGATGGATACGGTATTCTTTATTTCCTGCTATAAACTTGTATATGGTTACTGTGAGCTATACTACAGCTGCTATGTTCCTCCTCAGAGGTGGCTGCATTTCATTAATGGGCAAGGGATTACAAAGATATATAGGTGATGTTTTACAGTATATTTAATTCCTGAGTTGGAAGATACTATTGAAATACAAAGTATTTATTAATAGCATCATAATCAATTTCCAGACCAAGAATGCCACAAGGCCAGGTTATTCCTCTACCTCACTTCTTTTGGGAGCTCTAGTATTTACTCTCAGAAATGGGTTAACTCACCGTGAGAGCCAGAAGTTTCCCATATGTGAGATGTGCTGGGATGTGGTCAGTCTTGGATCGCAACGACTCCATATACCAGTGTTCTGCTTCAGACAGCTTACTCAGTCTCATGTAGGCTTCTCCTATTAAATAAATGATAACCAGTCTGAGGACATAGGATTTTAACAGATTTATCATTTGAATTGCAAAAATTAAAAAAAAAGTTCTACGTTGTGACTGTCCACCTATATATGAATGATGGCCTCTAAGACAATGCATAGCTTTGAATGCCGGCAAGTTAGAAAACAAACTACTTTATGGACATCTTAGTGATGAAGGAACGGAGGAATAGACTTATTCAGGATGAAAGAGCACAAGCGAGATGAAAGTCTGGTTGGAAAGGAATTGAAAGTGGGAGTATCAATCAAAATTCCCAAAGTAACCAACACATCTGCTATGCAAGAGCTATTTCTTTTCAATCAATTCACATTACACAGCATGGAGTATCAGTGAAAATACAGCATGTATTTGTGTTTAACCATAACGCATCAAGATCATAGATGAGGGTAAAAAAAACCGAGGTAGGTTCAGGGGCGGTTCTAGCTTTTTTGCTGTCCTAAGCATGGCAGTCAGGCTGCCTTCGGCGGCGTGCCTGCGGGAGGTCCCCAGTCCCGCGGCTTCTGCGTACCCGCCGCCGAATTGCCGCCAAATCCGCGGGACCGGCGGACCTCCCGCAGGCATGCCGCCGACGGCTGCCTGACTGCTGCCCTCGCAGGGACCGGCAGGGCGACCCCCGTGGCTTGCCGCCCCAGGCACGCGCTTGGAGTACTGGTGCCTGGAGCTGCCACTGGGTAGGTTAAGAAAAGTCCCCAAAGAAGGTTAGAATAATGAGGGAGGACATAGAAAAAACAAAACACACTGCAGTTGGTGAAATCTGGTGCCCTGCAATCAGGGCCGGCTCTGGCTTTCTGGCTGCCCCAAGCAAAAAAAAAAGCCTGCGGCATGACCGGAGCCAGGGTGCAGGGGAACTCCCTGCCCTGCAGATGTGCCCCGGCTAGCGGGGGGAGGAGGAGGGAGCGGGAGGAGAGAGAGAAAGGGGGAGGCCAGGGCTTCAGCGGGGTACTGCCACGCGGCCCCTCCCGACGTGCCCCCTGCCGGGAGGGCTCCGCACCGCTCCAGTCGGCTGGGAGGGAAGGACACGGGCTGCCCTGCTGGGCTTACTACAGGGCGCTCCCGTCCTCCACGCCGCTGCCCCATACAGGGCGGCCGGAGCGGAACAACAACAACAACAAAAAACAAAAAAAAAAAGTGACCGTGCCACCCTAGGATTGGGCGGAATGCCGCCTCCTACAAGCTGCCGCCCCAAGCACCAGCTTGCTCGGCTGGTACCTGGAGCCGGACCTGCATGCAATCACTGTATAACATCACTAGTGCTTTAATCTGATTTGAACTTTGTAAGGATTATGGAAGCCAATATGTGAAAAAGGATCAAAATCTGACAAACTTCTCAAAGTAAAATCCTTTGCTCTGAAAGATTCAGGCAGCAAATGTAGAAGGATAGTGGGAGAATGATGGCAATGACAGAAATGCACTTTGGGGCAGTAATCTTGAAAATTTTGAAAATGCATTTAATGTAGTGTAGAAGAAACAATTTGAACAGAAAAATCAAACAAAATCTTGCAAAGCTAATCAGAAACAAGCAGGATCAAACAATTAATTAAAAATGAAGTATGACAGTTTTCAGAATAATAATACTCTGCATTTACATAGCACATTTTTAATGTGCTATAGACACATTTAGTGAAATCCTGGCCCCACTGAAGTCCATGGCAAAAAGACTAATGACTTCAATAGGGTCAGGATTGCACCTATTAACTAACTGACATTATTTTTCGCATACGTATAAACTGTGATTTATCTAAGGCCACATGCTAATTCAGCAGAATAAATGGGGTTAGACCTCAGGAGTTCCAACCCCATGCTCAGTCCAGTAACCTATGCTAACTCTCAAATGAATGGCATCAAATTTATAATCTATTACACGCAAAACAGCATGATTACAGTTGCAAAGTTAAGCACTCACAAGTTACAAAATGCCACAATTAAGGCTGCCTTATCAACCTGAATTTGCACCTCCTTGTGCATATGCATTATGCTACAGTCTTTAATGACATAATCACATCCTATCTTTTATACTCCAAACTGTCCTTGTCTGAGTCTTGTCTTTTCCCCATCCAAGTTCCATTCTCCTCACCTAGTCAGTCCCAGTCTCCATTCCTCAGTTTTCTTATCCCTGTCCCAGTCTCCTGGCTTAGCACAGCCTCATCTCACTCCTCTGGACTCCCCTGTCCTTAAGGCCCTCTCACTCAACTCCCAGTCTCTTTGCCCAGCTTTTCCCAGTTCCCTGACCTTCCTCTCATTCCTTGGGCACGTCTTCACTACCCGCCGGATCGGCGGGTAGCAATCGGTCTATCGGGGATCGACTTATCGTGTCTAGTGAAGACGCGATAAAATCAATCCCTGATGGCTCTACCGTTGACTCCGGAAATCCACCGCGGCAAGAGGCGGTAGCGGAGTCGACGGCAGCGCGGCAGCGGTCGACTTGCTGCCATCCTCACAGCCAGGTAAGTCAACCTAAAATACGCCACTTCAGCTACGCTATTCACGTAGCTGAAGTTGCGTATCTTAGGTCGACCCCCCGCTGTAGTGTAGACCTAGCCCTTGTCTCTTTCCCCACCCAGTCCCAGTTCTCCCACTCTCTCTACCACTCCAATCAGTCTCTCCTCAGCATCCTGAACTCCAGTTGTCCACATTCTGAACTCCTTATCCACGTTACCTATCCTCACTGGCTTCAAACACCATCTCTGTCCTTGGGCTTCTCTTCTAGTTACAGTGTTTCCCCCCACCTCAGCTCCTTGTCCTCATCTCTTAGCCCAGGCAACACCACTGCTTCACCCTGCACCACAGTTCCTCTTCTGATATATCTTTCCTCCTCCCTCACTACTTTACTGCCACATCACTAGCTCTAAGTCACAGTTTAATTGCCCTTCAAGTCCCAGGCCCCCCCTACCCCCACCCTCCAATTCCCCTCATGGCTTCTCATTTTATCTCAGTTTCCTCCCCAACTACTGGCTCCCAGTCCCCACTGGTCATTTCCCTCCTCAGTGCCAAGTCCCAATCTCCTTGCTCAGCCAGTCCCACTCTCTCTCCCCTAGTCCTAGTTTCCCTCTCCCTCAACTTCTTATCCAAATCTACTCTGCTTCTCATCTGCAAGTCTGGTTCTTGTTCCCTCTGCATTCAAATTGGTCAGCTTCCTCTAGAGTGCCTGGGCCCAGTAGGGCATCATTGACAGCAGAGGAGAGACCTGCTCCCTGTACTCAGTTTAGGTGCTCTGACTTAGAGACCCATCATAGCCTGCAGCAGCTCAAAGCTACAATTTCAAGAAAAGTACTGCTTAGTCCCAGGCTGTAGTATGCCCAATGTGGATTGAACCTTCAGGGAATTTAGTTGCTAAAATCTAAGAAGACTCTATTGAGCATGTGTAAACTGTGATATTTCAAAGAATTATAACTTAGTCCTATTTGGGCAGATTTGCACAGGGAAAAAGGCACATCCCTGACACAAAGGTCACCTCCACCCCCATAGTTTTCAAGTCGCTGCTTCAAAGCATGAAGTGCTACAAGTATTCAAAGAAAAGGCCACCAAAAATCAACATGAGCACAACAACATATTTTCTCTTGCCTCGTTCTCAGAAATGGCTGAACTCTTTTAGCTGAAAATTCCCTACTCCTCCCCCCAAAAAGTTCTGAGGCAGACACCTGGCATGAAAAATTTCAGCCTGAATGGTGACAGTTAGGCACAATTATAAGCAATTGAAAATAGGGTCTTATAATTGGAAGTGACAGACAACCTTAATGGGTGGTGCTGCCAGAACCATCTATAATAGTCTCATAGATCCAACAATGCACTATGCACTGTTTAAACTTATGAAGAGACACAATCTTATCAAATATTTCTCAGGATGGATGCTAATATAAGGACGAGATAAACAGATGCGCTTGAAAGGCTGCTAGGCAGATTAAATTGAGGAAGGTTTTAGAAATCAAGTACTTCACAGCAAAACCTATTAAATGACCTTCTCCTGGAGGGTATTGTTGACTCTGCATCCAGAAATTCAACTCTGAATTTACTGACCTAAATGTCAAACTGTCCACACAGAAAGCTCCCTTGAAGACTTTAAAATTGCGCTCCTTTGCTGGCCATATTCAAGTATTTCTATTGAAAGCTTGATTTCTGCCTGTAAAGCCCAGGTTCTAACTGTCTGTAATATAGCAGCTTTTGATTATGTGACTACAGCTGAAGGTCTATCAGGGTTTCCGCTATAACTATTTTTTTGGGGGGGGGAGGGGGGGGAAGGATTTAGAGCCCTGCTATTAAAAAATCACTTCAGTTAAGTATGTGATGGGGGTTTGTCCCAGATAGGGGGGGAAATATTGCAAAAATTCAGTTTAATCAATCTGGCCATATTTTTGGTTAAAGTAAAGTAAATCTAATAAAAGCTTCTATGGTTTGAGATGTTTTTCAACCATTCTATTGGATGAGATATATAGGGATTGGATTTTGTCATTTAGGATGAGATTATATCTATCTATCTGCACAGGGACAAAAAGTTTAAAATAGAATTAGTGATATTTGACAGTTACTACTGTATATTTGCACAAACGTTTGTAATGTGAATGATCTAATTTTCAGTAAATCCTTAATAGAGCATCCAGTGACATGAGATATGAAAGTAGCTGCAGAATACAAACTGGCAGCTCCATTTACCTTCACACTATCAGCATTTAACACATTCATTTGTAAAGTGCTCATACCGAAAATAGAAATGGTGCCATATAACAAATTCAGTTTGATAATGTATCCGGTCAAACCTATGCAGTTTAATGAATGTATATCCCACTTTGACAAACTATATCACAAAGGCACAGAAGGAAATCTGTTATATGTCACAATGTTTCAAAGGTACCTCAGTCACCATAAGGAGAACAAGTCAACGTACAGGAATCTAGGCCCCAATTCAGCAAAAACACTTAACCGTGTGCTTAAGTGCTTCTGCTGAATAGAAGCCAAAGGGAGATACCAAAAGGAAAGCTTTTGATGGCTCACCACAGGTACATGATCATCCAATATTTTGCAGGGTTAAACGAGTTCTCAGCAGTAACATTAATTTACAGATTCCTATCTTAAGTATTCTGTGGACTTTAAACCTGAAATTGGTGGAAGCCACATCCAATGGGACATCTAAAACAAGACACGCCTCACCAATGTAAAGCTCAACTGGTGTGGGGGAGGGGATATGGGGGACCCCACAATATTGGAATTATTTGTTCAACAAATTTCAAGTTCGGGGAGGAATTATTCATCTAACATTCTCTTTAAATTACCCAGCTTTAAAGGCAATCCCGCATTGGGAAGGGGATGGGCTAGATGATCTCATTATTACACTGCAGCTGTAATTTACTTAGTATATTTATATATGATGCTATATTTAAAGTGTTTTGTAGATTGTTTCACCAAGAACCCTTTTAATTTAATACTTTAGTACAAAGGAAAGCATAATGGATATAATGTATCCTTTAACTACACCTATGCCAACAAAAGCCTTGAAACTAAAAATTAGTTTATTCTGTATTTACTACACAAAACAGAGAAGAATCATTTGCAACACTTCTATTACCATCGCAAAAGCAGTCTAAGGTGTTTTCTTTTTATAAACACCAGAACCCTCGGGAATCTTACAATACAGGCACATATTTCAAAACTTCTTAGAAACAGGAAAACAACACTTAAATCATCACAGTGGAAAAGGTGTGAAATAATTCAAGACAAAAACAATGATCAGTTAAAAAAACAAAGATAATAAGAAAAGAGTGATTAGTGATGAAAAGAAAAACCAAAGATTAGGTGGCTACAATGAGTTATCTTCTCTAGGAGTCAAATTTACCACTTTACACCGCAAAGGAGTAGATTGTGATATGGTTTAGCACCCAAGAGGGGAAGAAAGGAGTTATGAATTTCCAGCATGTCTCATATAGTGAAAAAGAACAAAACAGGGGACTATTTAGTGCGAACAGGGAGACAAGCAGTGTTATGCAGTTTTAGATTAGGATCACTACCTGTCTTTACTTCTGGTTTGTTCATAAACAAGATGGATTTGCATATTGGATTATTTCTACTTCGGGCAGATATTAGAAAATTTCAAACATACCACAAATAATGTTGTTATATTTTCAGCACTAAGAAATCCTGAAATATGAATAACCCAAGCAAAGGCCATTTCCCTGAGGGGAACATGTTAGATGTATTGATGAGCAGACTATTATGGGGCTGCAAATGTACCAGCATTATGCCTCTATAGATACTGAAAAGACAAATACAGATATATATTACCTATAGTCAGGACATATGCATTGCAATCTGCTTCTTAGTATTATCAGGTAGTATTTAAAAGTGTTTGTAATATGCAAAAAAAAAAAAAATCATTCATGGCAAAACATTGGTGTACAAAATCTCAGAGTATAGAGTTTCAAAACGTCAACTTGTCCATTGCACTGACAAAAATGGAATTCAAAATAGAATAAAAGGAGATATATTTTATAAAATTATATTGCACATGCTTAATAAGCATATTTACTACATGTTTTGCATCAATTGTACTGTACCGTTACACCTTCACAGAACATATTGCAATGGCTTTTTCTGAACTACTAGGGTATGCATGCAAATAATAAAGCTAAAAGCACTGTTATAGCTATGCTTAATAGTTATGTTTAATCTATAATGCAGCATGCACACTATTGTTAATAAGCATATTCTGCACACAGAGCTTCTCTGGAGCCATTGGTGCATGTGATCTTAATGTATGTGAAGTATACTGTACACAGAACAAGCTTTTTTTTTTCTTTCATAGAACAATCTCTTTGAAGATTTCTCAGAGCACACAGCATTTTATAAGCTTTTTTGCTGGAGGGGAGTCAATTACCCATTTATATGGATTTGACTGTGTTCTCATAGGCCACTTGCAGCCAATCAAAATGGAGACTCAGATTTTTGGTTTAATTAGAATGAAAATCAACTTTAAAAAAAATCCTACAACTGGATGGAGAGGGATTAAAATAAAAAGCAAATGAATTTCAATAAGGAACTGAACAGTCCTTAAAGAAGTATAGTCTGAAAACTCCAATGAAACAAGAAGTCATTGACAAACAACTCAGCTGAGATAGTTATTTGATTTTTTAGTTTCAGATAGATGTGTCACCCACAGTCACTAAGGAGAGAACAAATGGAATGACTCAGCATTTGTAAATGAAAAGATAATTTGTCTCTTATACCTTTCATTTTATGCAGGTGTATAGTAAAAAAATGTAGCCATTGTTGAAGAGGTAAACATTGACTTTGTTTCAACAGTGTATTTCTTTTCAAAGGGCTGTTGATAAAAGGACGTACCATTTGGACCATGCGTAATTGGTATACCAGTAGCCCAGTTTAGATATCAGATTATATTTCTGTCTGCAAATGTAATGGTTACGCTCATTTTTAATCCAGACTTCTAATATGTTAAAATATTGAACTCCTAGGCTCTTGGCCTCTCCAGAATACTGTGTGTGTAAAAAAAATTAAAGTGTTTTACATGAGAATAGAGATTGATTGTCCCAGGAGAAGAAAAATGTGAACAAAAACTTTTGGAACTCGGTCTCAAAATGGTCTCAAATGTAGTAGCCACAACCCCCTTAGCAATTCACTTCTGTAATCTTTGTATTCAGTCTGAATAATTAGAATCCTAAAACAAAACAGCCAGACGTTTCAATCAGCCAAAAGTTTCATATTCAGCTTTGCATGAGCGGATATAAATGACAGTAACCTACTTGGGGGTGACGTAGGAGAATAGGGGAGGAGGGGAGCACAACCTTTTCTTCCCACTGTAGCAAACTCCATTATTAGCACCTCTATAATGTACAATCAAGCATTTGCATGAGGAGAAAAAAGGCCTCATGTTCAGCTTATATATATTTAAAGAAAATAAATTTTTTGTAATGTACAGTATTAAACTATTCCCAGTAAAACTTCATTAGAAGCATGCCCAATGTTTTGACCACTGACTCTGACATAAGTGCAGGGCATCATGTTTTTAATAGGTTTTGGTGTGGGACACATATTGCACAGCTCAGTCATGTTTGGCTCTTAAAAAATAAGTCTAGCACAGCATGAACTGTAAGACTATACCAACAAAAGTGTTCCTTGGAGCCCTAAACAATATTTAAAAGCAATTCAATAAGAAAAGCATTTACTGGGAGTAAGGGGCAAAAGGGGAAGGAGTCTTAACAATATTAACAGGCTTGTACAAATGGCCACATCCGCCCAAAAGAATAATCAAATAAAGTGATAGTTATGTTATAACCATCAACACAGAAACTCCTCTCTCTGTGCTAAATCTTCATATTCGTGATGTGAACCTCTATTTCTATGCCAGATGTAAAATCTGGCTCCCCCACCTGTACTATACATGGCTTCCACTGGTGTAAGACAGCTTGGTTTCTGTCCATGTGTAATGTAGCAGAGCAACAAGGAGAAATCATTTAACTTCCTAGAGACTGAAAGAAGAAAATTTGCCATGGATAGTAACCTTTCACCATGCACATGTGCTCAGCATCTGCACATGAGCAACATGTGTAGAGGCAAATTGGGAAGGCTGAGAAAGAGACTGAGTGGTAACTTAATTTATGAACAGCCTTCCAAGGGGAGCAGTGGGACAAAAAACCTAACTCACTTCAAGACTGAGCCTGATACATTTATGGAGGGAATGGTATGATGAGACTGCCTACAATGGTATGTAGCTGATCTATAACTCCTAGTAACAAATATCCCCCAACGGCCGGTGATGGGACACTAGATGGGGAGGGCTTTGAGTTACGACAGAGAAGTCTTTCCCGGGTGTCTGGCTGGTGGGTCTTGCCAAAATGCTTAAGGTCCAACTGACTGCCATAGTTGTGGTCAGGAAGGAAGTTTCCCCTGGATCAGACTGGCAGAGATCCTGGGTTTTTTTGCCTTACTCTGCAGCATGGGACCTGGGTCATTTGCAGGTTTAAATTAGTGTTAAATGGTGGATTCGCTGTAACTTGAAGTCTTTAAATAATGATTTGAGGACATCAGTAACTCAGCCAAAGGTTATGGATCTATTACAGGAGTGGGTGGGTGAGGTTCTGTGGCCTGTGATGAGCAGAAGGTCAGACTAGATGATCATGATGGTCCCTTCCGGCCTTAAAATCTATAAGTCAATGAAAAAGTCACAAGTTTCAACAAGGTTCCTCTTTTTCTGCTCCCCACTTTTCCTCATAACCTGCACTGTGTACACATACTATTCAGTGCACATAGGATTAGATGCAAGTTACAAAGGAAGCTCTCTATCAAAAATGGTTATCAAGCTTAACAGAAATGCACTTGAAAAATAGGCAGAGATGGATGAAGTGCATTTGCCATTCAATAAGTTGAACAACATTATCTATATATTTCCCTTTATCTCTCAATATAAAGCTCCAACACTTCATTTCACTCTCTTTCACACCACTAAACTGGCAGAAGTATGAATTACTGTAGCAGGTGGGCCTGTGTGGTTTTAAAAGCAGTGTAATACAATCAACTGTATAATATCATATTTCCAGGAAAGCAAAAGACATCTAGACCCAAGCCTGATCCTTAAGCAATCCTAATATTGGCATTAAAGTGTTCAAGATCCCATGGGGACCATTATATCTTTTGACCCCAGGTTTTAATTGAAACTTTAAACAAAATATATTACCTATTTAATGCAGCTAAGCTGGACTCTGGCCTTTGTAGTGTGTGTTGTAATGCCAAGCAAATTAATCTCTGTAACCTTAGTACATTCTTTTAAATATATATCAAAGATGAATGCCATAGAGAAAATTTATACCAAGCCAACACCACACAGAATATTGAATAATTGTTTTAATTCCAGTTTAAAGGCTTTAATTTTGTGTTTGTTTTGTGTTTTTCTTTTTAAGAAAAGAAAAATAAATAATTTTTTTCTTGGTACACAGCCAACAAAACATATGGTTTCCTTAGCGTGGTTGCTGCACACCTGGCAAAATAAATCACAGTGATAGAGTACCAAAATCTACACTGCGGTTTTTCATACACATGAACTTTGAACATCTGACGTAGGTCTCCAGGCCCTGCCTTTCATACCATGAGCAAAACACAAAGCCAAATGGATAACTTGATCCTCTGGGTCAAAGATTCCCTTTTAATTAAGAGGCAAACTAGTTCCTAATTTTTAAAAAGCAAGAAGTCAAAGTGGCACATTGAAGGAATAAGTCCTGGCTTGCCAGAGTAAAAAAGCCAATGGGAGCAAGCACAGGAAAAGTACTGAAACACAAAACATGGAAAACAGGTGGTGCAAAGGTTTAACGCTGCTGGTGAGATAATGCACTTGGAGATCTGGAGTTCAAATCCGAATACAGTATAAACCATGAGCCTTCTGTTTATACTCCTTTGTACATTGTATGGGGGGAACCTCTAGGAAAGCCCCATTAAATCCCTGGAATGATAGATGGAAATGGCTATCAAATCAGATGAAACATTTTCTCAAGTCAGACACTTGCATTTAATGCTGTGTACCAAGGACAGCAAGTGGTTGAGGCTTAAATTTAATCACAAAGCCAATTGGAGGGGATTGGCCTCACATCCTCTGTATTCTTGGATTATACATTCAGCTATGGAGATTCTTGGTCACGCACACTAGATCTGAGATAGGAAAAGACTTCTCCTGCACATACTAAGAGCATTCCGGGGATCTCCCCTCTTCCTCTGTAGCACTGAGCAGATATCCACCATAAACTGGGTGAGCCTAGCTCAGATTGTCAAATTCCTGCAGTTACAAGCAGGTGAGTTCTTGGCAGACCTCACTCCCAACAGTCGCCCATTGTGTACCTAATGAAAAGTTTATTAACAGACAAAGCCTTGCAAGAAGTAGGCAGGCAAATTTACCTAAAATAATACATCCAAACAATAGCTATATAGCTAACATGTTGATTAATTTAACTTTACATACAAAAACAGACAAACATCTCAGTTCCCAATTCATAAATAGGATCTGCAAGGTGCATTCAATGGTAGGCTGGATGTATTTAGTCTGTTGGCTCTAGCATTGCAATCTATCCAGAAATGGTAAATTTAGGAAAAGTTATATTTGCTATCTAGCCCTGTAACAGCCTGACACTGTTTGCAATCTTGTTAGCAGGCATTGATCCTTCTGAAAAAGTGTTAAGTGAGCTCTGTTGACTCTGAAGCAAGTGACTTTTTATTAAGGGAGCTTGTCTGACTGTGGGGTAGCTCAGTGGTTTGAGCATTGGCCTGCTAAACCCAGAGTTATGAGCTCAATCCTTAAGGGGACCATCCAGGGATCTAGAGCAAAAATCTGTCTGGGGATTGATTGGTCCACCTTTGAGCAGGGGGGAGGACTAGATGACCTCCTGAGGTCCCTTTCAAGCCTGATATTTTATGATTTAAAGGAGAGAGGATCTAGAGCATGGATAAAGCAATGAATGAAATAATCCTAGAGCTGGTCTTTATGTCATCTTTTTGTTTTGTTTGCTAATTAATCTAAATCCCAGGAAGAGAGTGAGTTTGGACATGTGGCATGAGGAGTGTGCTTATAAAACGAGTTGGGGAAGGCATCACCAGCACTTACATATAGAAAGGGGGTAGATAAAGTACTCGGTCAAGAATCTATTTTACCCAAATTTTGGGATTATTTTCTATTTAAAAACAGCAGATTAGATCCTTATGAGGAGCAATGATTTCATAGGATCACTCCATTCAAAGAAAAAGGAGGAAAGGGCAACTCACCCATTTTATATTACATAATCTGTTTGACCAGAAATAATTTTGACTATAATTTTGCAACTTTTGCTACTGGAAATCATATTTTTTTCAAGATTTTGAAATTATACTTTTGCACACAAAAGGGGAGTCAAACTTGTCAGGCTCTATCTAAACACTACAATCTGCCAAAGGTCTCTATAGGGGAATAATAATAAGCAGATGTTTAATTCGCAAAACAAAACTATGGCTGTTGATCAGCTTGATAGGATAATCAGTGCATGCTGACAAATGAAACTGATTAATTGGTAATACAACCTAGACCATTTATCAACAAAAAATGAGTACAAAAGCAAGACTTTTAGCCATTGATTTGATCCAATGAGATTCAGTATTCCAGAAAAGTGACAACAGTGAATAAATATGCATTGCCAAAGTGAGTGTGGTTTATAGAGAATCAAAAACAAGTAATGCTATAACCATGGCAATACAAATATTTAAATTTTGAATTTACATCCTTAACCGTTTTAAGACATAGACTTTAAAAAAGCACCAGATCAAACTGCAGTTTTAGAATAATTGTTTCATCATCAAATACTTAACGTATCTTGTTAAAGGGAGAGAAACTACACACACAAAACAAGTAACTTGGGGAGTGAGGATCGGAATCTTGATTCAATGAATGTGTTAAACTCCCTTTAGTGTAAGTGGGAGTCACGTTCATTGACAGGAACATACACTGCATGGTATACATTGAAAGGTATTACTCTTGCTATCCTGCCCAAATGAAAACTTATCTGATTCTACTGGCCCATATTCATCTCTAAGGCTTGGTCTACACTTACCCCCCAATTCGAACTAAGGTATGCAACTTCAGCTACGTGAATAACGTAGCTGAAGTTCGAAGTACCTTAGTTCGAACTTACCTCGGTCCAGACGCGGCAGGCAGGCTCCCCCGTCGACTCCGCGGTACTCCTCTCGTCTAGCTGGAGTACCGCAGTCGACGGTGAACACTTCTGGGTTCGACTTATCTCGTCCAGATAAGACGCGATAAGTCGAACCAAGAAGTTCGATTTCCAGCCGCCGAACTAGCGGCTGGGTATAGACGTACCCTAAGGTACCTCCAATGATTCTCCACTAGAGCTGTGCCAATAGCTGATTTTTTTGGTTTGCTGGTCATACCGAAAACAAAAATAGAATTGACTCAAAATGAAAATTTTAAACATTTTTTGGAAATCAAAAAGTAAAAAACAAAAATAAAAAAAATAAGAAAAATAAAATTCAATGGTCGTTTCAGGTCAAAATGTTTCATTTTCAAGCTTTTAATCATTTTTTAAATAAAATTGAAGTAAATTCAAAACAAAGTTGCTTCAAATGGAAAAAATAAACTTTTTGAAAGGGTCAAAACAAATGTTTATATTATTTTGGATTTAGTTAGTTAGTTTTTCTTTTACCAAAACAATTTGATGAATTTGCTAAATGTTTTGTTCAGACTGAATCTGCATTTTCTGGTGAAATAAGTATTGGTGAAAACTAAGCCGCACTGGATTCAGCACACCCACACACATTCACAGGGGATATCGTTCAAATTTATTCCCTTTCCTGGGGTTTTCCTTTATTGTTATTTTAAAGAAAAACAATCCCAACCCCTGCTGACCTTTCTCTTGAGCTTAGTTGTTCCTAGAGCTTTTTCTCTGACAATTACCCTAGTTCTCTTTACTTCAGAAACACACTCAAACCCTTTCGTATCTTAGATTGGATCTCACAGGATCCCGAACCCCACCATAATTCAGACATTAAGGTAAGTCAACAGAAACAGGTGCATTTCTGTGCAGGGTCCTACTTAAAGTGTTTTGTATCTCTATGCAGGATCTTAGGACCTGCCACCTGGTTATATCAGGTTTTAAGTCAAGCAATTTATCCAACTTAAATTTCTATCCCTTTATATTTATATTTTGAAAAACAAGAGAAAAATAATTTAGCTTTTTAAGAAAAGAAACCAAAACTCACAATTTAATGCACTGAGGCTGCCTTCAACAGTTTGAAAGGACAGGTCAGCTGGACCCAGAGGGACTACTGGATTCTCTTATTGTAGACTTCACCTTACTTAATCTTTTCTCTACCCCCCCCCCTTTTTTTTTAATGGAGATATCCTATCTCCTAGAACTGGAAGGGACCCTGAAAGGTCATTGAGTCCAGCCCCCTGCCTTCACTAGCAGGACCAAGTACTGATTTTGCCCCAAATCCCTAAGTGGCCCCCTCAAGGATTGAACTCACAACCCTGGATTTAGCAGGCCAATGCTCAAACCACTGAGCTGCCACCCCTGATATAAAGCATCCAAATTGGATTGTGAGCCCGAGACATGCTATTTAATAATAATAACATCTAAATATTCCTCATGTAATAATCTTAGTGATTCAGTACTTAATCCATCTTGTGTTGAGGTAAATGAAAACACTCCCATTGGCTGCAATGGTAATTGAATGGGGGAAGGGAAGTGACTTAGTGAATGAAAAATTCCACTAATCACACTAAATAGTACACATAAAGCTTCTTAGATTAGGTAAGAGATTCTATAGGTGGGCACCACTGCAATCGGTATGATGTGTATTTAAGAGCTGTGGGAACACTAAGAAAGAGACCCAGAATATACTTGTATAACCATCTACTGCGGTTTGTCAAGAAAATCTACTGCTCTTACTTGAACTCTGAAGTTAGAACCTACTTATGGTTAAGATCTATTGGAGGAAATTAATTTGTTTTTATTAATTAACTGAATCACTTGAGCTCCAGTTGCATGACTAAGTACTCTAGTTTCACCCTGCCTCCTTGAGTGTCACTCTGTAATATTAAAATTGCTCTTACCCATCATGTTGTATAAGCTTTGTGGTGCAAACTGCCTTGGCATTTTCTGTATTGCTTCCTTGTAAACCATAATGGCATCCTGAAACAGGAAAGAAAAACATTACTAAAGCACCATTTTCAATAGCACTTTTTCACAGCTAGAATTAGGTACTAGCTACCCTCCCAGAATGAAAAAAAAATAAATATCTTCATTACTAATACACTAGGAAGATCAGATTCCTCATTTATAAAAGGATCAACAAGTGACGTGAAGTTCCTTAACACTAGACTGAATGATTTCCATTAGTGTGTGTGTGTCTAGATACAGATTCAAAATTCTGTGGACTGACAGAGTGCCCAGATTGATATCAGATTGTTACAATAAGCACCCTAATAATAAAGTATCATTGCCTAGTATCACCTAACAATAGAATCCAGATCCTATTATCGAATCTTTGATCCTTGGGAAAGAACATGGATGAAGAATGAAAGGAGGAGCACTCAGGAGTCGGGAAATGCCAAAATTAAGGTTTCTGTGTGCTCTTGTGCATCGCATCATGTTATGTACTTGAATTTCATGATCGCATATTAATATTTAATTCAGCAGGCAGGCTGGAGATGTAAAGTGAATGAAGCCCAATAGTTATTTTCATTCTCACTGTTCAGTGTGACCTCTGCGTCATTCACTGCTCACAATCAAAACTTTACATTTATTGAGTAGTAAGAGTCCTTTGCAAAACATAACTGCATGACCATGTAACGTCCATTTTAGAAGGTAAATACCCCAGGAAGAGACCTGTCATTTATTTATCCTTTGAAAACCATGCCCATCCATGGATTTGTTTAACAACATAGTACTCTAAATGCAGTCACAGCAGAGCCATATAGTATGCTGCTGCTCTCTTATCTTTACAGATAGATTTTTTATCTGCATTTTAACCAAACACACTAATCACTGCCATTTGAGAGCGCTGAAAAAGGAAGCTGAATGTAGGGGACTCTGAACAGCAGGTGTGTACTTAATCGTAAGCAGCAGAGTTCATATGTTGCAGTCAGAAAAAGTTACATGGATCACAGCCTCGTGCAACTACCATTCTGAAGTATGTTTGGCTGGACAGGAACAGCATAACAAAAACAAAAAAAACCCACCCATCCAACCAGGCCCTCAGCATATCTCCAATAGACAAAATACTTAACAGAGGTCTTCTCATCTGTATATATGATGGCTGCTATCTTTGCTGACTCACCAGTGGCTGAACTACTGGGGACCTCCAGAGCTAAAACATGAGCTACCCAGAATGAGCTAAAGAGCCATGGACTCCCTATTTGGGGCTCTAACAGATTCCCATCTTCTGCTATTCAGGCACAGAGGCCAAACTGTAATACACACTCCCCAGTGGCTTACAGATATACACTTCTACCCCGATATAACGTGGCCTGATATAACATGAATTCAGATATAATGCGGTAAAGCAGTGCTCCGGGGGGGGGAAGGGCTGCGCACTCCGGCGAATCAAAGCAAGTTCGATATAACGCAGTTTCACCTATAAAGCGGTACGATTTTTTGGCTCACGAGGACAGCGTTATATCGGGGTAGAGGTGTACTTCAGCCATTTATGACAACAATCTCATGAAACAGACCAAACTGCAGAAAGCAAAAAGTCCAAGATTTGACAAGTTCTCATTCTGGTTCTAACACTATCTTGCTATGCATCACTGCATAAGCCATTTAACATTTCTGCAGCTCTGCCTCTCTCTCAGTAAATTGTGGAGAATAATACTTTCCCACACGGACAGGGATTTGTGCAGCTTAATCAATTAATATTTGTGAAGTACTTTGACATGGTTGATGAAAGGTGCTACTATATATAAATGATAGGTATTAATTATTATAAGGACTTTTTTGAAGGGTTGGGAGGGGTAGTGTTGATGTTTGCATGGGAAGGGAAAATTTCGTTCTCACCTCATAATGTCCTTGTTCATGAAAGAGTTTTCCTAAGTTATAAAGGCAACTGGTAACAGAGCTCTTGTGAGCATGAGGATCTTTCAAATTTTCATCAGGAATCTCTGAACACTTCAGGAACGTCCTCCTGGCTTCCTCAGTCTTTCCTTGATTCATCAGGATAATACCAGTATTTAAATAGGCAGCTGTTCGGGGAATAAACAAATATTACATGTTTTAGTGGGGTTCCACTATGTCATCATACCTGTTATCATTTTAAACCAACAAGGTATTCATGTTCACAGATTATAAAATCAGAAGGGACCACTGTGATCACTTAGTCTGACCTCCTGCACAACACAGGCCATAGAATTTCCCCTGAAGGTTGGCTGTTGCTTTCTTAGAAACATAATATTGGGCAGAATTTTTTTTTTTAAGTAAAAGAAAACATGAGCCACCTTGCCTCCAAAACATAAATAAATTAATACATTAAATCAAGGGGATACCGAAGTGACTCAACAACCTGTAATTAGAGTCTACAGGTATGGTATTGGAATCAGTCACTGGCAATACCAACAAATCTTACTAGTGGAAGATTGTCCCAATTAAGGAAAAAGCAAAAAAAGGAATTCCAAAAACCTTGTATTATTGACTCACCACATTCCTTACATGTCAGAGACTGGCTATCAGAAAACAATCATCAATGTCATAAATTTGAGTCAGTGTCCATGGCTCACCAGCCCATTCTTGTGAATGGTACAGGATCATGCCATTGTTTTCAGTTCTGTAGCCCATTGTCTCTCAGAGAGCAGATGCTGAACAACGAAGTGATTGTTTTGCAGCTCACTGAAGGGTAAAATAATTTCTCCTTCTCATTTTAATATTGAGAACAAATTTCCTTAAATACAACTGTCCATATATGCATGACTTCTCACACTAAATGTAGTTGGTGGAATATTACTTTATAATATATCTAGGCTTGGAACAATTAGATTTTTGTTGATAAAAAAGGCTATTTACTTTCTACATGGCGATACGTGTGATGTTGAAAATTTGTTTTAATGGTTATAAAGCTTTAACATTTTGAATGTCAACATCTATTGTCATTAAATAATTGCTGTCTTAGCCCCCCATTATTTCCAACAACTGTGAAAATTTAAAACACATAAAAATTGAAGAAACTCTGAAAAATAAAACACTGATATTATCCATTGAAATTATAAAAAAAACCAAATTCTGCCAAGCCTAAATATAGCATGTTATCCTTCTCATTCTAGCTTTATAATAGTTCAGAGATGAGGGAAGAAAAGAAATGTAAAAAAACCTACTGAATTACTTACAAGCTAATGTGGGTCTGCTACCAATTGCCAGTTTATAGTAATGTAGTGCTTCTGAAAACCTGCTGTTTTCCTGCAGCAGCAATCCTCTGTACCAGGAAAAAAAAAAAGAAATTTACTAATAGATATAGAAATTTACTGTAAAGGACTACCTTAAAAACAGAGCAGTGTTCTATCACCCCAGAGGAAACGAAAATGTTAAAATCAAAACAAAGGTAACAAAAGGAAAATATACCGATTTGTATTTCAGAGAAGCAATAAATAAAGAAAATGCTTACTCGCAACTACTAACATTTCAGAGAGAAAATTATTCTGGTTGAAAAAAAATAGGATTAATTCATAGGTGTCAGATGCATTCATATACCTTTGGCTACATGGGTACTAAAATGCAGCAACGTCAGCTTCCTAGGAAAATGGTGATTCATTTATACATTCAAGAGCATGAGAGATTTTTTAGGGCTAAATTTTTTTTAATGCACATAGAGCTTGGTGAGCTATTTGCACTAAATAATCTTTCATTTTTTCTTTTCATGACTGGAAAGCAGCTGAATGTTACAAATGTGTTTGTTATTCAAAATTTATCATCAACCACTTTATAAAAATATATTTCAGCCTATGGGTTTGTCTGAGCTATTTGGTTAGAATATTCATGATTGTGTGTGACTGGTCACCTAGCTCACATGATGCTGTTTCTACCCTGTGGTTGGATGGCAACCTTTAGTAACAGTAGAAAGTATATTAAAGAGACTGATGTGTGAATCCTTCAGGACTAACTTCCATGGGAACACATACATGCATATTAACTGAAGTTTTGCTTTCAGAAAACATTCTTTTGAATTGAATACACACACACACAGAATACATCTATGAATGTTTGTGGAAAATTAAGAAAAAGTGCCATGTATATTGTTGACATGAATTCATAGCTTTATATTCAAATGAATGTTCCCCCAAAGATTTTCAGTATTCCTGCAGATCTAAAAGGATGTTTAAAATGAATGGATGCATATGTTTAAAACTAAGATTTTTTAAAAAAAATCTTATGATTAATTACTGATATTAGCGCAGCGCAAAAAAGATTGTGACCTTGTTCTGCTAAAACATGTCCCCTGCTCGTACAACTCAATCACTTATTTAACCATTATTCAATCACTAATGAAGTGGTTGTTACAGCAAAACAGTTTGTCCATTTTAGAACACTTCTCCTGTTTCCCTTCATTTTCACGTTCTCATAACTTTTCAAAATGAACACATTAGGATGAGTCATGTTTGATCTCTATACAAAGAGGATTTTTCCCCCTTACGACAGTCTGAACAAAATCCATTCAGACACTTTTGAGTTAAGCCAGCAGATGAGGGGGGAAAATACCTTTTTCCTATTTTTTATTTATTTTATTTTCAAGGTATCACTAGAATTGAATAGAGGCCTGCAGCAAAAGTAGCTGAAGTCTGTAATTTGAAACTTGGCATGACATCATGGACATAATCCTCATTAACAGAGCTATTCAAAATGTTCTACTATTAGATTTATGATGAAATTTTGAATTTGGATTTTAACAATAAAAATACTGGATATTTATTTTGTATTATTGTGTTTTTCTATTGTGCTTTATAACTGGATCTAAGGTTTTTTTTTTTAATTGATTAAAAGTTTTATCAAAATGGCACATTATAATAAAAAATCAAAAAAATCAATCTTTTCAGAATGTTGTTTCATTTTTTGGCAAGCTCTTCTTATTAGGGCCAACTATTTTTTCTTGGTTTTGATTGCCTGACAATGGGGTACTGACTATGCGTTACAGGAAGTTTCTTTAAAACTATAAGTGTTTAAGAAAACAGATAAATGCACAGCTAACTTATAATGTACACCTTACCCGAGTGACTTATAAATGAACATCCCAAAAAGCTACATTTAATATCATAGCAGAAATTTAATTCACAAGAAAACAAAAAAAAAAAAATCCTAGGAAATTCAATTTTTTTTAAAATTTGCCATATTATACAAATACATTTTAGTTAATAGTCCTGCACATGTGATTAAAAGTTTAAGTACTCACTTATGTGCTTTGCAGATTCAGGACTATAAACAGTTCTCAGATGCTATTTACCTAGGGACAATAAGGGCATAAACAGGAAAGAACCTGCACTTCCCTGTCATCTGTGAGCACAGAAACTTATTCTTGGTAATACTGAGCATCTGATACATTACACACAAACAGGCATAAACACAACCTCCTCTTTATGGCTCCAGTTGTATTAAGAGATTAACAGTTCTCATGAAAATATGTCTCTTTTCAAGCGGAATTATGATTAATTTTTTAAAAACTTTAGCTGTTTCCCCTTTCCAGAGTAAAGAAAGGCACCGGGGCTTTCTTTTCAACAAAAAACAGACAAACAATAAAGCAACAACAAAACCCTTTTCACTGCAGCCGGAAGACACACACACACACACACTCACTATAGAAAAAGCACCCTGGCAGAAAGAACATAAAAGTCCACTGCATATATGCATTCCTTATTAAATGAAAGTTAAGATAGAAAATATTAAATTCTAAATCCTAGACAAGGGGGAATATTTTTCACTGAGAATGATATATCCTGTGTTTGCATTTTATCTTTACTGTCTCTTGATCAGCACCAGGCAGCCTCACTTTTGCCCTAATGTTTTCAGGCTAATCTAGTATTAAGTGGCTCAAATCACTCACAGTATCAAGGCTGCTTATTTGTAGTTCCCACATACTGTAGTTTGAGTCAATGACAGAGCAACGTTCATGTCTAGTGTTTGTTTAAAGACACACAGTGGTTGCAAAGAAAGGATATTACAAAGGTTACTTCTGTTCCATCGGGGGGAAAAAACAATGAATATGACTTGAATTCTAAAAGATTTTTGATTTCTAAGTTTTTATTTATTTTTAAATACCATGTCACTTTTTACGTTTAGCAGCATGCCCCCTGACTTCCAGGTAAATTCTGCAGTGATATTATAACACATGGATAATAAATCTTCTAGAATTTTAGTTTTGTTCACTGTTAAGCTTTGGTTATATAGCACTTGTCCTTAAAGACTTATTATTATGAGATTTTTAGTTCAATGAAATAATTATTAATATATAAAATCAACACCAAGCACAAGTGTTATATGATCTCTTATGAACTTTTAAGTCATCATGCTTTTTGCATTTGCTTTTGCTATATTTTTAAATCCTTGGATTTATAAACCTCTGTGCTTGAGGAAGCTGTTATGAATTCTGGATGAATTGTTTTTGCATACTGAGACAATTAGGGATTAATTGTTGTTCAGTTTGAATATAATGAATTACTTTGGTATGATGTTTATACCATTTGGATTAAAAACACACTTATTTGTCATTATTACTGAAGTAATTCCCTGTTTTCATTGCATGCTTTAGTACTAGCACTTTGGATTAATTATTTTATGCTATATGGTTTCAATTTTTTTCCCTTTCTTATTCAGTACACAAACACCTTTTTGCAGTTGTTGCACTTGCTATTTAAAGTTCATATAGATACAACAAGCTGTGTGGGTGTGAGATTGAATATTGACTTCCAATAAATAATTAGACTTTTATTTCTGTTTTGGTATGAGTCTCAGTAAAATGAAAAACTGATGTATATGACCTAGAGAACCTTGATCAGCCATGAAACTACCTCTTTTCCTATGTGAAATTGGCTCTGATTGACCTCTGACACCTTATTACTTTCTTTGTGGCTTTTGACAGCATGAGACTGAGTAGATTTATGTGCATCTAGTTCTAGATTCAGCTTAAACAAAATCAAGAAAGAATGTAAAGAAAAATTCCAAAAGTAATTTTTTTAGTTGAATAAAATTAAGTCACACTTTTTTTGGTCTGTTTTTGAAAGATAACCAGCCTGGATCACTGCCAAAAATGAGGATAAAATATTTAATGAAATAGATAAAAAGTTAAGAGAATGATGCTTGCATGAAATTGGAAACAGTAATTTAAACACTTGACTTGCAGGATGGCACAGTTATCACTATCTTCCTGAAATGGCACTGGTATTAGTAGAGCTTAAGAGATAGGCTTATTTCTGTCTCCAGTGGAAAAGTCAGCTCTTACTGCATGCACGAACAAAATAAACAGGCATATAGACACACATTACAAATGCTCACCCTCATCCAACCTCTGTATTATTACAAACAAAAAGCCATGTGAAAAGAATGTGCAGGTTGCAAAATCAAGCACTCCAAAGTTAGGAAATGCCAAGTCACTTACCCATTCAGAAACTGGAGTTTGAGATATGTTGTCCATATACACATTCCACTATTGGTGTGCATGTGCCCTAGCACTCATGTCTGTACACTTTTTGGCCAGCTGTATCCATACAGCTAGCTTGCTCCCTGATGCTCTTTGTGATGTCTGGCAAGGGCATTTAAGAGCAGGGTGCGCCTATTGCCATTAGTTTCCTCTCAACCGCAAAATATAAATGAGAGGACACCAAGGTCAAGAGGATGGAGCGGGGGTTGTGAAATGTACATAGGGACAACATACCTCGAAGGTAAGTAACTTTTCATTCTCCTTCAAGTGGCTGTCTATATGCACATTCCACTACTAGATGTCTATGAAAGAAGGGAGTGGAGAACAGCATTAACAAAACCAGCATCTAAGCTGGAGGCTTCTGTAAGAGCATAATGCTTGGTAAATGTATGAACAGAGCACCAGGTCGCTGCCTTTACATATATCTAGGATTGAGACATTGTTCAGGGAAACTAATGAGGCTCTCTGGGCTCTAGTGAAATGAGCTTTCAACCCTGCAGGTGGGTCTCTTTTTCCTATGTTATAACAAGATTTCACACATTCTGAAATCCATTTTGAGAAGTTCCTTGAATTTGTGAAGACACGACCTTGCCTTTCAGTTCATCAGCTACAAAGAGCCTTGGAGAAGATCAGAATGTTTTTTTCTCCTTTATAGATAAAACACTGGAGCCTTTCTGACATTCAAAGGGTGGAGGGCCACTTCTGACTTACACACATGAGGAAAGAACACAGATGGGTGGATTTGCTGATTTAGGTGGAATTCCATGACCACCTTGGGTAAGTACTTTGGATGAGTCCTGAGGAAGACAGGGAAGACAATCGTGTGTGTTGGGAGGGTCTGCCATGAAGATTTTTCTGGAGTGATGTAAAAGGGGTCATAATGCCATAGGTTTGAATAGAAGCAAAGGACGTACTACATTAAAGCCCTAAGGGGAAATGGGGCCCCTTAACAGGTGGAAAGTCTCTCGTGAAACCTTTATGAATCTCAGGTCTGTAAGAGAAGACAGATTGGCCATCAATAGGCAGACGACACGATGAAATTGTCACCAGGTGAACTCTCAGAGAACTCAGAGAGATTAATCATTTCAGCTCTAGCAGGCACTCCTACATTACTGGTATAGGTGCTTCATGAGGGAGGAGTGACCTCAACCAAGATCTGTGGGAGAATCTTGTTCATTTCACGAGTGGTGTCTGGTGGGTCTTTCCTGCTTTGACCAAAATATCCCTGACTGGAGAAACTTCTAGGCTAGACATCCATCCAGCAGCCAGGCTGTGAGGTGGAGAGACTTGAGGTCTGGGTGCAGCACCTTCCCTTTGAACTATGACAGCAAGTCCAGTATCAGGGTTGGGCCTTGGACAGCCTTAGGACATCTGGAAACAAAAACTCCCTTGGCCAGGCTGGTGCTATCAATATGTTTGGTGGAGTCCTGTCTGACCTTGCAAAGTTCTCTGGAAATTAGAGGAATGTGAGGGAAAGCATATAAAAGGTTCCTCATCCATGGGACAAGAAAAGCATCGGATAGGGCACCTGGGCTCAAACTTCTCCTGAGGCAAAATAAGTCGCAAACAATTCTATAAGGGGGTGGGCCCCATTCATTGAAAGGGATGAAGAATGCGGTCCTTGATCTCCCTTTTGTGATTCAATGAGATAGGTCTGTTCAGACTGTCTGCTAGGGAGGTCTGCAGGCCAGGTATGTTGACAGCTGAGAGGGAAGTTTGATGTCAGAGTGACCAGTTCCACAATCTGACTGCTTCTTGATACAGCAAGAGCATTTTGCTCCTCTTTGATTGGTGTAGAGCAGTGGTTCCCAAACTTGTTCCGCAGCTTGTGCAGGGAAAGC
>NW_020664419.1:68650225-68726512 GCF_002925995.2 Terrapene triunguis | reverse complement strand
AAAATTACTGTCCCATACAGTAGAGAAAAACATATAGGTCTCATGAAAGGCCGCTGGAACAGAATTATATATTGCAGCAATACAGTGTTGTTCTTCCATATAAGTGAGAGCTAATGTCTTAATGCAATGAGACTTTATATAGACAACTTCTGTGATTACTTTAAGAGACACATTTAAATTGTGGTTTTCTACACATGAAGAGCTGGCAGGCAAAGCACTGTTCCATTCCAAATAGGTTATTAACAGGTTTGCACTCAGTGTTGAAAAAAATCTGATTTTTTTTTTTAAAAGAGGAACCTGTCAGTGTGACAGCCTTTTCTACATTTAAACTTATTATCCCACATCCTGAATCATGAGAACTTGTGTTATCAAGAGGAAAAAACAGCCCTGAATCTAGTTTCCATGAGGATATGCAGTGAGTGTGCCAATTCTATACAGTACAGGTTCAAACACAGTTCAGCATTGATTAGTAGGTTAGGTAGCTTTCAGTGCTTTTCAATTGTTAAAGTTCAGCATAGAGGGCTCCCACAGCAGTATTTTAAGACAGTCTTTTTAAAAAAAATACAGCAAATGGATAATCCTAGAATATTTCACTAAGTTAACACACAGACTCATACACTTTAGATGGGCCAGAAGGGACCGTTGTGATCATCTAGTCTAACCTCCTGTACATCGCAGGCCACAGAACCTCACCCATCCACTCCTGTAGTAGGCCCATAGTCTTTGGCTGAGTTACTGACGTCCTCAAATCATGATTTAAAGCAGGGGTCGGCAACCTTTCAGAAGTGGTGTGCTGAGTCTTCATTTATTCACTCTAATTTAAGGTTTCACGTACTAGTAATACATTTTAATGTTTTTAGAAGGTCTCTTTCTATAAGTCTATAACATATAACTAAACTATTGTTGTATGTAAAGTAAATGAGGTTTTTAAAATGTTTAAGAAGCTTGATTTAAAATTAAATTAAAATGCAGAGCCCCCCGGACCGGTGGCCAGGACGCGGACCATGTGAGTGCCACTGAAAATCAGCTCGCGTGCCACCTTCGGCACACGTGCCATAGGTTGCCTACCCCTGATTTAAAGACTTCAAATTAAACGACCAAGTGACCTGTGCACCATGCTGCAGAGGCAGGCAAAAAAATTCCAAGGTCTCTGTCAATCTGACCTGGGGGAAAATTCTTTCCTGATCCCAAATATGGTGATCTGTTAGACTCTGAGCATGTCAGCAAGATCCAGTAGCCAGACACCGGGGAAAGAATTCTCTGTAGAAACTCAGAGCCCTCCCCATCTAGTGTCCCATCTCTGGTCATTGGAGATATCTGCTAATAGCAATGGTAGATGGCCATATGCCATTGTAGGAAAACTCATCATACTATTACCTTCATGAATTTATCAACCTCAATCTTAAAACCAGTTAGGTTTTTTTGCCCCTACTATTCCCCTTGGAAGGCTGTTCCAGAACTTCAATCCTCTAATGGTTAGAAACCTTCATCTAATTTCAAGCCTAAACTTGTTGATGGTCAGTTTATAGCCATTTGTTCTTGTACCAACATTGGTCCTTAAATCCTCTCCCTCCCTGGTGTTTATCCCTCTAATTAATTTATAGAGAGCAACTGTATCTCCCCATAGCCTTCATTTTGATAGACTAAATATGCCCTTACATCTTTTCTCATAAGGTAGGTTCTCCATTCCTCTGACCATCCTAGTAGGCCTTCTCTGCACTTCTTCCAGTTTGAATTGGTCTTTCTTAAATGTGTGAAAACAGAATTGCACACAGTATTCTGAATGGAGTCTCACTAATGCCTTGTAGAATGGTAATAACACTTCGCTATCTCTCCTGGAAATACCTTGCCTAATGCATCCTAGAATTGCATTAGCCTTTTTCACGGCTGTATCACGGTGGCGGCTCATAGCTGTCTTGTGATCGACAATACACCCAGGTCTTTCTCCTCCTCTGTCGTCTCCAACTGATACGTCCCCAGATTATAGCAAAAATTCTTGTTAGTCCCCAAATTCACTAATAAATTTTAACCCTTTTCTATTACTCCAGTTTTCAAGGTCATTCACATCTTCTTGTATGATATTCTGGTCCTCCTCTGTATTGGCAATACCTCCCAACTTTGTGTCATCCACAAATTTTATTAGCGCACTCTCACTTTTTGTGCCAAGGTCACTAATGAGAACGTTAAATTAGATTGGTCCCAAGACTGATCCCTGAGGAACTCCACTAGTAACCTCCCTCCAGTCTGACAGTTCACCTTTCAGTATTACCCACTGCAGTCTCCCCTTTAACCAGTTCCTTACTCATCTTTTGATTGTCGTATTAATCCCCATCTTCTCCAATTTAACTGATAATTTTTCATGTGGAGCTGTACCAAATGCTTTTCTGAAATCCACATAGATTAGCTCTACTGCATTTCCTTTGTCTAGAAAATCAGTTATCTTCTTCAAGAAAGAGATCAATTTGGTCTGGCATGATCTATCTTTCGGAAAACCACGTTGTATTTTATTCCAATTACCATTTACTTCTACGTCCTTAACCACTCTCTCTTTCAAAATTTGTTCTAAGACCTGCATACAACTGAGGTCAAACGAACAGGCTTGTAGTTTCCTGATCTCTTCCCCCCACCCTTCTTAAATACTGGTACCATTGTTGCAATTCTCCAGTCATAGGATACAAACCCCACATTTTTAGATTAATTAAAAATCCTTGCTATTGGGCTTGCAATTTCATGTGCTGGTTCCTTTAATATTGTTGGATGGAGAATATCCAGGCCCCCCAATTTGGTTCCATTGAGCTGTTTGAGTTTGGCCGCCTTTCCTTGGATGTGGTCATTTCTACTTCCAGATTCTTGTTCCCATTAGCCATCCTGCCACTGCCCCCCAAGCTTCTCATTATCTTTATTAAAAGATAAGGCAAAGTGTTTGTTTGGTTGTTGGGACATGCCTAGATTATCTTCAATCTCTACTCCGTCCTCAGATTTTATCTGCCCCACTTCTTCTTTACTTGTCTATTTATTTATATAGCTAAAGAACCTTTTACTATTGGTTTTAATTTCCTTCGCAAGGTCCAACTCTGCTTGGAAGTTCTCACTTTTTCCCTACACTTTCTGACCTCAAAGAGGTAGCTTTCCTTGCTGATCCATCCCTTCTTCCATTCCTTATCGGGGTTCTGCTTTCTCTCAATAACCTGTTTGATATGTTTGTTCATTTAGTTTAGAAACTAAAATTTCACTTACTACTCGGGTATAGTAGTCTTATTTCCCAACAGAAAATTTAGAAATTTGAAAACCAAAAGACGTTGGGGTAGAGAGGAATAACAATAGCAAATATTAGCAGAAATTAAAAACCTATGGAATTCAGTTTTTAGAATGATACCTAGAAAATACACAAAACAGACTATTGTTTGTATAATAAATTGTTCTCCTCGATCTTTTAAGATATGTCTCCACTGAAGTCAATGGGAGTTTTATCATTGAATCTAATGGGGCCAGGATTTCATCTATGGTACTTTACGTAATGTTTCTGTTTAATTGGTATAAGCTTCACTGAAAAGGCTCAGCATTTAAATACTCATTACCTACTTCTACTTTACAGAGGTTTTAGAAGTCAGAGTTTCTGAATATATTGAAAACCTGCTGAAATATTCAAGCTGATATCTAATTACTAGTACAAATGCCTACAGAGTACCCTAACCATGACTCAACCCTGACACAAATGAAATTACATAGACAAAACTGTCTTGTAGACTGTAACGCAATTCTGCTTTGGGCAGTAATGAGTAGCAAAGTCAAACAGAAAAAACCATGAGGTTTAAACTGTATTAATAAAACTAAGACTGGAAAGCCAGAAAGAATTAGTTTCTTCTCTTAGCTCTACTGAATATTATACAGTTTGGGAGAAGAAACAATAGTATTTTTTCCCGTAGTGCTATCTTGGTAATTCCAATGTTAAAATAAACCACAAATTCTTGGTTTATAAAAAAGGGCTAAATTCTGTGCTGATTTATACCCCCAAGTAATCCAGCTGAAATCAATGTGGCTGCATACAGCATGCAAGTCAGTAGAGAATTTATCTCTAAGATTTATTGAAAAATTTAAATATGAGGTTCTCTCAGGATGAGTATTTGGTTTGTGTTTTAGAAAGGTAACACTCCTCATTATATTGTAATATATTCTCTATTAATGCCAAAATACCTATGGATGAAAACCTGGTCCCATTGAAGTCTCTGGCAACACTCCCATTTACTTTAGTGGGGTCAGGATTTGACCCTATGAATTTTTCACATATATTTTTCTTATAAAAACCCTCCCTAACAACATTTGCTTCACTATGGCTGTGTAGGCACCCTTTACTAGAGGGGCCTTTGAACTTTTTTGGGAGTGTTCCAAGGGAAAAGCCTGTGTGCTGAAATCTAGCCTTAGAGGACTACAACTCCCATGATGCCTTAGGGAAAGGGGGCGAGACTTCCTCATGCAGGGAGAGCAGGCGGTGGACTCCATTTTTGGGAAAAGGACTGAGATTGCTGCTGTGGAGCTCTGCCCATACCAGGAGCTGCTGCTAGGAAGCCAGAAGCTGCTGCTGAGAGCCTGCAGGGGCTTTGATCGAGCAGGGAGCCTCAGAGGCTGTTGGTGGCTTCACTGGAGCCAAGGCAGAGGTTGTTGTTGTGCCTAGAGCTGACTGAGGTGGGCCTGCAGTGAAGGAACTGAGAGTATCCCCCACTCTTGTTTGGGAAAGGTCTTGCAAGGGAAGGGGCACAGCAGAGAGTCTGAGTCTGAGGAGAGGCAGAGTGATCTTCCCATCCACCCAGGACCCAGAGCAGCTGACATTTGGTGGGGCCAGCTCCAATTTCAGAAGGGTTGTGCAGCTTGTTGCCTTGGCTAGACTGATACACGGGACCCAACAGAGTGCTGTCAGCAGCTTCAGATCTTCAAGCACAACCACACAAGCGTCTAGGACTCTGAAATCCAGAGGAGTGTTCACTGCAGGGTGGGGTGAATGGTAGCAGTGTAAATGCCAGTTACATAAGTTTCATTTATCACTCTATACTATATTTGTTAATTGATTTTATTCAACTGCCCATGTGGATTTAAATTAGTAGTGACATTTAATCTTAGGGTATGTCTACACTACGAGGGTAATTCGATTTTACTTAAATCGAATATGTGGAATCGATATTGCAAAGTCGAACGTGTGTGTCCACACTAAGGACACACTAAGGACAGTAATTCGACTTTGTGAGTCCACACTAACGGGGCGAGCGTCGATATTGGAAGCGGTGCACTGTGGGCAGCTATCCCACAGTTCCCGCAGTCCCCGCTGCCCATCGGAATTCTGGGTCGAGCCGCCAATGCCTTCTGGGTAAAAAAAATTTGTCGTCATCCGTCCGTCACTAACGCCCTCCCTCCCTCCATGAAAGCGCCGGCGGGAAATCAGTTCGCGCACTTTTCTGGTCAGTGACAGCGCGGACGCCACAGCACTGCGATCATGGATCACGCTGCGACCATCGCTGCACTTGTGGCCGTTCTCAACACCTCGCAGCTTATCATACACCTTTCCCTGAGGCAGATGCAGAGAAATCGGGCGAGGAGGCTACGGCACCGCCGTGAGAGCCTGAAGTCGGAGAGTGGCACAGAGCTGTCAGAAACCACGAGCCCCAGCGCCCAGGACATGACGTTGGCAATGGGGCATGTGGATTTTGTTGAACGGCGATTCTGGGCCCGGGAAACAAGCACGGACTGGTGGGACCGTATAGTGCTTCAGGTCTGGGATGAATCCCAGTGGCTGCGAAACTTTCGCATGCGGAAGGGGACTTTCCTCGAACTTTGTGAGTTGCTGTCCCCTGCCCTGAAGCGCAAGGACACCCGCATGCGAGCAGCCCTCACTGTCCAGAAGCGAGTGGCCATAGCCCTCTGGAAGCTTGCAACGCCGGACAGCTACCGGTCAGTCGCGAACCACTTTGGTGTGGGCAAATCTACCGTGGGGGTTATTGTCATGCAAGTAGCCAAGGCAATCGTCAAGGTACTGCTCCCAAAGGTAGTGACCCTGGGAAACGCGCAGGTCATCATAGATGGCTTTGCCGCGATGGGATTCCCAAACTGCGGTGGGGCTATAGATGGGACTCACATCCCTATCCTGGGACCGGACCACCAGGCCAGCCAGTACATCAATAGAAAGGGCTACTTTTCAATGGTGCTGCAAGCACTGGTGGACCATCGGGGACGGTTTACAAACATCTACGTCGGATGGCCGGGCAAGGTTCATGACGCTCGCGTGTTCAGGAACTCTGGTCTGTTTAGACGGCTGCAGGAAGGTATTTACTTCCCAGACCACAAAATAACTCTTGGGGATGTGGAGATGCCTACAGTCATCCTCGGGGACCCAGCCTACCCGCTAATGCCCTGGCTCATGAAGCCCTATACTGGCGCCCTGGACACAGAAAAAGAACTGTTCAACTACCGTCTGAGCAAGTGCAGAATGGTGGTGGAGTGTGCTTTTGGCCGTCTCAAAGGGAGATGGAGAAGCTTACTCACTCGCTGTGATCTCAGCGAAACCAATATCCCCATCGTTATTGCAGCTTGCTGTGTGCTCCACAACCTGTGTGAGAGCAAGGGGGAGACCTTTATGGCGGGGTGGGAGCTAGAGGCAAATAGCCTGGCTGCTGATTACGTCCAGCCAGACAGCCGGGCCATTAGAAGATCCCAGCGGGACGCCCTGTGCATCCGGGAGGCTTTGAAAGCTAGGTTCCTGAGTGAGCAGGGCAACCAGTGACTTTTCAGTTTGTGGACAGAAAAGCTGAACCTGCCCCCGTTTCTTTACCCAGTTCATTTTGACTATCCTCTCCAGTTACATACAACCTTCACCCCCTTCCCCTTCCCAAAAAATAAAATCATTTCGATTTTTTAATGAACACCGTTGTCTGTATTGCTGTTTTCGCGGGAATATTTTAAACCGGGGACGCAGACTGTGGCGGGGGGCGGGTTCAGTGTTCTGATGCAAATGATACTTCTAAACTCCCGGAATGACAGGCTCCGCACTGGTGGACTGGTTATTTCAATGGAGCCTGCCAGCACTCCTGGGGGGGACTGTGTGTATGTGTCGGCTATGTGACTTTCTGGCAGGGGGGGGTAGGGTTACAGATCCCCTGCTGCGTGGATCTGTGAGCCAGGATAAGGACCGCTGCATAAGATCTGTAACTGCCCTCCCCCGCCACAAAGTCACAGAGCAACCCCCCCCCCCCCAAAACATGAAAAGCACCTCCCAGACTGACCAGGGTAACCAGTGACTGCACTGTGTATGTGTCCTGATGCTGGACCTGACCCCGCCTCTGTAGCCTGCTAAAGGTGACTGTCCTGTCCAATTACCAAGCCCCTTCCCCCCCTCCAGACAGACTCTCCCTCAAAAGAACCTGACCGAAACAGTAATGAACAGAAACAAACATTTTATTGCGAACCAGACATGAAACGTGGGGGGTGAAACTTGGACGGGGGCTTGTGTGAGGTGGGTAGGAAAGGACTTATGAAATTTTGGGGAATGTCAGCCTTCTACTGCTAGAGCAGTCTGCAGGGGTTGATTGAAAGTTTTAACGGCCCTTGCCGCCCCTCCTTCTTTGGACTTTGGGTGAGGGTGGTGTGGGACTTGGTGGCGGGTGAGGGCGGTTACAGATAGACTGCAGCGGGGCTCTGTCCTCCTGCCTCCGGTCTTGCAGAACATCCACAAGGCGCCGGAGCGTGTCCGTTTGCTCCCTCATTAGTCCAAGCAGCTTTTCAGTAGCCTGTTGGTCCTCCTGACGCCACCTCTCCTCCCGTTCCATGACTGCTCGGTGCATTTGTGACAAGTTCTCCCTCCACTGTGTCTGCTGGGCTGCCTGGGCTCGGGAGCAGCCCATTAGTTCTGTGAACATGTCTTCACGCGTCTTCTTCTTCCTCCGCCTAATCTGCGCTAGCCTCTGGGAGTGTGCTGACAGGCTGGGTTGGGAGACAGTCGCAGATGTGTCTGTGTGAATTTTAAAAAGGGAGTGAATTCCTGAGACAGATAAATGAAATTGTATACAAAGAACCTAGTCTTTCTCTGTGAACAAGACCATGCACTGAACCTCTCACATGCGCACTCAGGACAAGGTCGAATTTTCGGCCGTCGCCTTCAGTGCCTGTGGACTTGCGGAGGTCTTGGAGTGTTCAGAGAACTGTGGCTGGAGACCTGAACTTCTGGAGCGGGCAATAATGGTAAGCCGCAGACTTGTGGCTGCTTAAAACTCCAGCTGTAGCACTGGCCTCCTTTCACATTGAAAGCAATGCCAGTCTCTGCTGCCAGCAATCAGGACAGCATCAACTCTGCCCCTGTCCCACCCCCTCGCGGCTGTCCCAGGGAAAGATCCCTGTATGCTGCCCCTCTCCCTCCACCGCGTGGCTGTAAAGCAGTCCCAATACTAACAGTCCCCTCCCTAATTCAAAGCAGGGCGTCATGAGCGACATCACCCTCCTGAGGATCCCGGACACCCAGAGAGAACGCATGCTGCGGGAAAGCATGCAGAAACCGGGGCCGTATGCCGCCATGCTATGTCGGGCCATGATCCCCGAGTACCTGATTGTGGCATGGAGGGGACATGTCTGCTACCACGGAGGGCCCACTAAGATCGCCCTACCCCGGAACCTGATCAACAGGCTTGAGCTCTACCTCCACGAGACCTACGAGGAGTTCTCCTACGAGGATTTCTCGTCGATCCCCGGCCACATTGACCGGATTTTCGCGTAGGTGCACTGGGACTTTGGAGTGGAGCGTCTTGGGCCTGGGAATCATGTAGTAACGGACATTGTGAAATTTTTTTAAAATACTTGGGACTAAATTGAGAAGAGCCTAAGACAGAGAAATCATGCAAAACCCATTTGTTACCTTTGTAAATATTCCTGTTTTGTACCTGATTATTTTTTTACTAGTTTACAGCACTTTTATAAATATACATTGTTAATAGTATAAATATTACCGTTCTGTTTTAAATAAATGTTTACATGTTTACAGCACTTACTGCTTGATCCGTCCCCTGATTCTGTGTCCGGGGTAAGGGATGGGGACGGTTGGTACGGGATCTCGGTAAGGGTGATGAAGAGCTCCTGGCTGTCGGGGAAATCAGCGGTGCCAGCGCTGTCGACTGCCTCGTCCTCCTCATCTCCTTCCTCCTCTTCCCCGTCCGCTGTCATGTCCGACATGATCCCATCCTCGGAGTCCACGGTCAGGGGTGGGGTAGTGGTGGCGGCCGCTCCCAGGATGGAATGCAGTGCCTCGTAGAAACGGGATGTGTGGGGCTGGGATCCGGAGCGTCCGTTAGCCTCTTTGGTTTTTTGGTAGCCTTGTCTCAGCTCCTTGATTTTCACGCGGCACTGCGTTGCATCCCGGCTGTAGCCTCTCTCTGCCATGGCTTTGGAGATCTTCTCGTAGATCTTAGCATTCCTTCTTTTGGAGCGCAGCTCTGAAAGCACGGACTCATCGCCCCACACTGCGATGAGATCCAAGACTTCCCGATCAGTCCATGCTGGGGCCCTCTTTCTATTGGATTGCACGGCCATCTCTGCTGGAGAGCTCTGCATAGTTGCCACTGCTGCTGAGCTCCCCTCGATGTCCAAAGAGGAACTGAGATTCAAACTGCCCAGACAGGAAAATGAAAATGAATTCAAATTTTCCCGGGGGTGTGGCTGGTCAGAGCATCCGAGCTCGGACTGCTGTCCAGAGCGTCAACAGAGTGGTGCACTGTGGGATAGCTCCCGGAGCTATTACCGTCGATTTCCATCCACACCTAGCCTAATTCGATATGGCCATGTCGAATTTAGCGCTACTCCTCTCGTTGGGGAGGATTACAGAAATCGATTTAAAGAGAGCTTTATGTCGAACTAAATGGCTTCCTGGTGTGGACGGGTGCAGGGTTAATTCGATATAACGGCGCTAAAGTCGACATAAAAGCCTAGTGTAGACCAGGCCTAAGTCTGTTATACCCTGTTTCTTAAATTGTTAAGTAAAGGTGTGTTAGCTCTAATTTTAGTATATTGGATGTATCTTATTTATAATTGGTATTTGAGTTAGACCCATACCACAGGTTATTATTATTACTATTTGAAGGGGTTTATTCCTGGAGGTTCCCAAGGCACACCATTGAGTGTGTACAGGGGCCAGCCAGGTGGAGGCATCGCCAATTTTAACTTCCTTTAGGAGTAAAGGGACTGCAGCAGAGGGGTGGATAGAGGATTCCCACTTATCCATCATCGCCACTGGGATATTCAGAATCTCCTTTAATGTCGACAACATCAGGCGCCCAGGTACACAGGTGAGTGTTGCCTGCTCCCCAGTAACCCAAGGAAGAGAGGAGGGTTACAGGTGTAAAAGTTGAGTGCTCACAACCTAATGTATTCCTAGTAATATGAAGGATCATATAGTGGTGGGTAGGACAGTGAAGATATCCAACCAATAAACTGAAATTTGGCAAGCTCTATTCACTTATTGAAATAATTGGGGCTCTGCAACATATGTGATTGGTAGCAGATACTAATTTCCCCACCTTGCTCCATGCTCACTCCCATATAATTCCATAAAAGTAGTAATAAAAAAGAATATCTTGTTATATGTTCAAAGTAAGTAGTCAGCTGTTCATTAACAGTTTAGAAATTATTCAAGGGTTATATAACTATGCTGTTCTATCAATTACAGACTCCATAGAGCAAATGACACGCTCAGAATTAGGCAAGGCTTTGAATAAGGATGATATAATTACTATAAACTCTAAATTAGTGAGGAACAAATTTCTCTTAAGTATGATGCCTCATGCAGTGGTATTTAACAAGACACAGCCTATAATATTCATCTAATAAAATGTGTTTCCGCTCTTACCTGGAAATTCAGTTTACTGTTTTGTAAATTTGTGTAAGTAATACTGAAATGTTACAGGCTTTAGAAATTTGAGGTTTCTTTCTCTTCTGCCCAGTGGATTGCAAAAGTGCTACTGCCTATGGCAATATTATGACATAACAGTTTCAGAAGCTGCAAATTTTTATCTTTTATGCCTCAAGAATATAGTATTTTATTAGAAAGCCGTTTTTCTAAATTCCTTTGGTTTTAACCTGTAAAAAGATAATGGCCAGGTTATGCAATATGTTTTTAAATGAAATTATTTTAAATACAGACACACTGTTAAGGTGTTTTACTTAATGTATTGAATCTACTCCCTCCATTCATAATCCACTGGAAATCTGTAATGGCCAGGTTGTAGTTTAACTCTATCAAAAGCTACATTAAAAGAACGTTATGATTGTAAAGGGAAGTACTCAAAAGCCTTCAATTACGGGACTACAGAGTATTTCCCCTATAAAGTTCCTGACTAATTTCATGACCAGAATGTACTCAGGGAATGAGGCTGCTGTTCAGTATTTATGCTTAACTTCATTGTTCAGTTTGTGAACTCGTGCCTCATTCATGGTCCAACTTGCACACTGAATGAAGTGGATGTCTAACAAATTAGAATATGAGACTATGTGACCAAAGACTACCATAACACACACACAAAAGGGGAGAGAATTAACGTTGTCCAGCAATATTCATGCTTTATATTCCACTTTAATGCTTCCCTCTGCAATCTTTAACTTTAATGAAAAGTTATTTTTGTATGGAATTGCATAGGTTTTATTTGTTTTCTTTTTAAACGAAAATACAGACAAAAAGGGATTCCTTCGTGTGTAACTATATGCTAAACAGCGGTAGAATCCTCACTTTTTGGCCTTAGTGGCCTTGCACTTGCACATATAGGCATTGTATGAAAGAAGGCTGTGCTCCAGATGAGCTTTTCCTTCTTCTACTTGCACAGTCCTACATATTCAAACTGAAATTTCAGTTCACTTTCTTACACACATGTCAATCCAATGGAATACCAAGAAACTATCTACTCACTGGAAATCTCTATTCAACTTACATATGCGTGTAGTTCACTACCAATGTTGTGCTGGAAGAGTGTCGATTGACTAGGAAAAACAGTACACATGAATAAATATGGTTGTAAAAATCATAATTCAATCAAAGCAAAACCAGTTTTCATCCAACCACCAAAAGAGATGTCTGCAAATTAGGGACCATCATCCTTGCCAAATTTCTCCTGCTCAGATGCAGGAGCTATTTCTTAAAAAGTGATAAGAAAGGCTGGTATATTTTCTTCCATTTGCTGCTTCTTAAAAATGCGTGAACTATATTTGCTCAAACTCTTTCCCTGTATCCACACACACACAAAAAGATCTTGTTTTTGCTAAGAACAAATATGCTAAGCTTCAGCCAAAAAGGCATATACTGGACAAAGTTAGAAGCATCTGAAAATGACCCTTTTGAGAACTCTTGTGCAACCTTAACTCCACCCACATTACATGAACAGCCTACAGTTAGAAGAAAATTATGCTTAATTTTGGTACATAAATTATAGCAATACCAGGACCTCACTAACCTATTTTGAAAAAGTGGAGCTAAGTAAGTTTCCATTGTATTTATCCTGGCAATTGGCAAGTTTACTTTTAGTGAATCAATGGACTAGAATTTTGTGGGAATGAGATTACTGAGCTTTGTAAATGTTTTTTTTTTTAAAAGTACAGTTATAGTCAGAACAATGCTTTTGTACAAAAAGGACCTCCTTATTCAGATTTGCTTCTTGTGTGTATTCTTGTTCTCACCTACCTATTTTTCTGATTTAAACAAGTGTGGCAGAGCTCTGACCTTGCCCCTGTGGGTCCTGTGCTTCTAGGCGGTATATGCTAGCCTCAGTGGCTCACTGTGACCCTCCACATAGCCCTTCTCTCTCTAGGGCCAGGGTTACAGTCTACTGAGCCCTTTTCATCATAAACCAGCAAGGCGGTTGGTGAGAGAACTCCCACAGTCTCTGTTGTCCCTAGGGGCTTGTTTTAGAACAGTTTAGCCTCCTGTCCTGACAGGGGCCTGACTTCCCCTCCCAGGAGGTGTTCCTGTAGTGGTGGGGGGAACCCAGGCCCGCCCTCTACTCCGGGTTCTGGCCCAGGGACCCTATTGGTAGCAGCTGTTGGCAGCCAACTTTTCACTGCCGGAGTTGCCACATTTACCTGGGCCACTTCCCCACAGCTCTCCTGCTTCTCCCTTCTTCACCCTTACCTTAGGGCTCCCTTATCAATAACTTGAGGGTGTCTTCATTAACCAGCCCTTCAGCTGCACTTCCTCCCCTCTGGCTCCCTGGCTCTCCTCTGCCTGACTGGAGTGAGCCCTTTTTATAGTATCAGCGGGGCCTTAATTAGAGTCAGGTGGTCACATTAGCTTAATGGCCTCACCTGACTCTTTGCAGGTTAATTGGAGTCAGGTGTTCTCATTAGCCTGGAGCAGCCCCTGCTCTGGTCAGTCAGGGAACAGAAAACTGTTAATCCAGTGGCCAGTATATCTGCCTTCTGCTATTCTGCTGTAGCAAACTGGCCTGGGTCTATCACACAAGTTATTATTTTTTCACTCCTGTTCATGCTATGTAGTCAATGGCATTAGCTGGATTCTGATCTACCTCACACACAGTGAAACTGAATAACTGACCTTCAGTATTGTAGGTGATGACGCACAAGACAATATTCAGCTTGACTTTGAGATAGCAGGATACATTGGCAGTTTTTAAAGAAAATAAATAAGCTTGTGTACTAAGCAAATTTGAGCTGGAAGTACATGAGACACAAACATAGAACCTCCACATTTTCAGTGTTACGTTACACAGTATGATCACACTTCAGTTGCTCAAGATGTTACCTAATAAGTGTGTACTATGGTGAGGCTGTTTATTATCTAAAAGGATTAATGAGTCAGAAATAACCTCTCTGCCATATTGCTGTCATTCAACTTTTCATTTTATTTATTCTCCCACACACGTACCAACACATACAAATTGGAATAAGGGACCTTTCTGCATGTATGTGCTGCTATCCATATCAATCATGTAGGGACAAAAAAATACTAAGCTACTTTGACATAGCAGACTCCTCAGACTCTGACCAGATATCGTTGGTTTATACTAGACAATGTCCAGATCTTGATCTGTAGCGGGGTGGTTACCCTGCTCCTGCCCTGAAGGGCTTAAAACAGCCAGGGAGAGGGCTGTGGCAGGGAAATGCTAGGCTGATTGGGGAAGTAGCCACAGCTGGGCTATGCCCCAATCAGGCCCAGCTGGTCCCTATAAAAGTCTGTGAGCCACAGGCCCAGGAGAAGTCTCTCTCTAACTGTAGAGGGAGATGGACCTAGCTGCAGGGACCTGAGCAGAGTACCTGAGTGGAGCAGGGCTGGGGAAAGGCAGAGGAGCTGGGGAAGCTCCAGCCTGGAAAGCCCCAGGCTGCGGCCCAGCCGAAGGCCAATGGGTACTGGAGGTTGCAGAGGACCGCCCACGGGCAGGCAGAGGCAGCAGGTCCAAACCCAACCTTGCCTATGATGAGTGGCTTTTACACTGCAGTCTGCCCCAGTGAGCGGGGGCTAGATGGTGACTTGCAGTATCCCACGACTGAGGCAAGGTGGGGATTAGAGGGTTGCGAGTTCCCCAGATTGGGGAGGCCCTGAGAGAAAGGGATTCCTGCCAGGGGGCAGCACCCCAGATAACAGGGCACTGGGTCTGGGAGGGACACGGGGGCCAAGCAGCAGCGGGACACCGGCCTGCAGAGGGCGTTCCAAGGCTGGAAACAAGCTAAGTCCCAAGATGACCAGCAGGAGGCACTGCAGGGGTGAGTCCCGCGTCGCTACACGACCTCATAGCAATATTTAAAAAAGAAAGAAAGAATAGAAAACCCAAACAAACAAACAAAAAAAGACCCCACAAGCAGGGGCGACTCCAGGCACCAGTGCACCAAGCGCGTGCCTGGGGCGCCAAGCCGTGGGGGGCGGCCTGCCGGTCGCTGTGGGGGCGGCAGTCAGGGAGCCTTTGGCGGCACGTCTGCGGGAGGTCTGCCGGTCCCGCGGCTTCGGCGGCAATTTGGCGGCGGGTACACCGAAGCCGCGGGACTGGCGGACCTCCCGTAGGCATGCCGCCAAAAGCCACTTGACTGCCGTGCTTGGGGCGGCAAAATACATCGAGCCGCCCCTGCCCACAAGTGTGGATCAGTGTGTTTATATTTTAGTGGAGATCAGAAATTTGGATATGATGCTGACATTACTGACTTGAATATCAGAACTTTGCTCAGTGGATTTCCAGTGAGCACACAGATTTGTATATTTTTCTTCAGACCAGAGCCATGAGTTTAGGCTACATGGATCCACAGTTTCTATACTTGCTCCCTTCAAAATAGAGCACCAATACATGGATATCTGATAATATGGATGAAATCAAAAAGCATCCCTCTCCACCCATAGTTTAAGGAGCAAGATTAATTAAAAGGATTACAAAAAAGCAACAGCTAACATCATCTCCATTTCCAACAACTAAATCAATAGCCCCATTCACAGCAGGTTTCACAGATGAACCAACCCAGGAAAAGCCATGCATACTTACAAATTATAAAGCATATCAGCCATGTTGCTGCGGTAGTACAAGGCATTTCTATAGGCGCTTTCAGCTTCAGAAATCTTGCTCTGGCTCTTGAGAACATTTCCAAGGTTACCCCATGCTGCCAAGAGGAGAAAGCAGTATTCAGAAACAGTTACAATCGAATTATACATGCCATAGCGTTTGAACATCAGGAAGTTCCATAGGGAGAGAAAACCCACAGAGAATCTTTGTGTGTGTGCATGCGTGCGTGTGTGTAAGAATTTTTTTCCATTACTCTATCATTTCATCTTACTGGGAGACTTAAGTTCAATAGCAATGATCTTCATAAATTCGGTATAATTGTCACATTTGAAGAAAGATGATGTTTAAAAATACATTGTATCACAAATCTTTACTAAAAGGGCTTGCTCTACTGGAGGGCAAGGGACATTTTATATGAAATCATCCTAAAATAATAACCCTCCCAGTTTATGTGTATGGCCAGGGGGCCTTCATGGTTGAAGCTTGTTGTATACCTATCTACCCTAAAGCCACAAGGAATCTCCCCAAATAAACACAGATCTCCCTAGAATATGAAAGCTGATAAATGACAGAGCAATTGAAGTGAAGGTTAGGCAACTAACAAGATCAGAGACATGCAATATGATTCTAACATGCTACACAGATTGGTTAAAAGTATTTTCTAGTTGAGAGGAGCATGTGGTTCTTTACCTCACAAAATTTTACACTATACAATGGGCTTTTATATCCCATTGTAAAATATTTTGAAGTAAAATGTATTTGAAGCTCTGCAGACAGTCATTTGGAAATGTGGCTATCCCCACCGACAATATTTCACTTAGCACCTCTGAAACCTAAGCAGTACAACTAATTCTGGTACTATAGGCATCTTTCATAGCCAATATTGCAATACAGTTTTCACATAGCACAAATAAAGAAACTAGTAATTATTGCAGATACTTTTTTTTTTTTAAATAAAGTACATTGATGTCAAGCTGTTGAGGTCTGCTGCAAAAGTACCCAGCCAAACATGAAAACAGCAGCAAACACAGCATTTTCCTCTCAGCAGAATGAACTTAGCAGCAGTATGCATAACATCACTACTGTGAACCACTGAAGGAAGAAAATCTAAAGGCATCCATGAAAACAAAACCACAATTGCTGTCTCCCCAATTGCACATATAGCTTTTTATACAGGTGCCAAAACAAAAATGGATATTTCTCTGAGAAGGGAGACTCTCTCCTTTATGTGTTGTTTCATTTTTGCTTAGAATTTCATTTAAAGAGCATTAACACAATAAATCTTATTTATCTCCTAAGTAACTAGAACTACTAAAGCTGCAAATGCACTATCATTCTCTAACAAAACGTATGTGCTAAAATATTCCCCCTACTCTCCCTTAAGTTTTAGTTTTTACTCTATGTATATATTTCAGATGCCTGACAGTACAATTTAGTTCCCTACAGGACATGTCTTTTTACACTTGATAAACATTATAGAAGTACAAGCCATTTGTGGCTCTGACTGGTTTATTGCTTTACTATATACCAAACATTACAGACATCAGCAGAACACAGAGAACAAAACTTGTTAATATACTGTCTCTTGATGCTTAGCTCTGCATTGAAGAAGTTGTAGGTCCTACATAAATGGTATCTAGATTTTCCTCCCCTAATTCTCCCATAGCAGAGTAATAGACTAACTTACCATGAGATTATGAGGCAAACAACGTCCTGCCAAACAGAATGATCTTCTGCCAAACCATCCCAACAACTGTCCCTATACAGAGGGCAATAATCCATCTAATAAATTTAAGCATGTTCCACTGTTATAGCTTCTTTGTATAAGGGCTTTAAAATTGGCAAATACTGAAACCAATATCAACTTTGCTTAAGGGGAAATAGGAGCCCAATACTGCACAGGCATTAAACAGTTCCTTTGATTGTGCCCCATTGTACTACATGAATAGTAGCAGAGAGCAATTTATTGCTTTTTAAGCAAGCCAATATGCATATTAAAGCATACAGATTTAGAATCCCCAGGTTTTTAACATAGGTCAAAATCTGGGTCTCTGCTTGACAATTTTTATTTTTATACTTAGCACACTTTGTCTTTTTCATTATTTGCAGTTGAAGAACTATCATTAAATGCTAACTATCATCAAGTTAACATAATGTGATGGAGTGGGGGCAACGATGGGACTGAGGAAAAGTGAATCTCACAAGCAACACAAATGGGGATTGGAGTCCCAGTTTTTATTTTACTTTTGCAATGAAATATTGAATACAATATTTTTTCCTATAAATGTTTACTGCATTTTACATACAGAACTAGTTGAACATGATCTGGTGGCTCAGTATGTACATTTAAGTAACAGAGATGATGCCTTAGGACATGGGTCCTTATCCTGGAGGTCAGACTCCCAGAGGGTTGTGAACAGGTATCAGTCAGGACCTACTATTCCTATGTTAGCAAATTGTCAGGGAAGGAGGTTTAAGGCTTGTCTACACTACCGAGCAGGGTTGATCTAAGATACACAACTTCAGCTATGTGAATAGTGTAGCTAAAGTTGATGTACTTAGATCTACTTACCATGGTGTCTTCACTGCGGTAAGTTGACAGCTTACGCTCTCCTGTTGACTCCGCTTGCACTCCTCATTCTGGTGGAGTACTGGAGTCGATGGGAGAGCGCTCAGCAGTTGATTTCTCGCGTCTATACTAGACGCAATAAATCGACCCCCGCTGGATTGATCGCTGCCCGGGTAGTGTAGACAAGCCCTTAGACTAGATGGAAGAGAGGCCATGATATGGAAAAGAGTGACAACAATTGCCCTAGAATTTTCACTCCCTATATGTCTAAGGAACTGCAAATGTAACAGAGGTATAGCAAAGCATTATATTCAGGTAACTAGTACAACCCATGCTAACAATTGTTAGGGTATTTACATTCTAAACCACATTTTTATTCACTCAACTTTTTACGCTTTGTGTCCGCACAATTTTTTTTGCAAAGTTGTAAGAAAATCAGTTAAACTATTTGAGTATGCAAGGTTGAGAAACAAAAGTTAATTAATTATACACATACACATGACTATACACACATTTCTCTGTGGCTCTGAACATCTTTTTGGCATTCAACTTCAAACTTTGCACATGGCTAGAATTCAAAGAGGAAGAGTCCTCATATTAAATGTGAAGGCAATTGGATTAATGACTCTGAAGTTTTAAATTGGTAAATGAACTCTTTTATAATGCAAAATAATAAAGGAAAATTAGCATTGCACAGTAAAACACTCAAAATTCAGGAGGCGCTGAAGTGCGTATATGTTATGATTCAGTCTTTAATTACAAAATGACATTTTCCCATAGGAGCTTTTCCTTGTTCAGTGCAGGGACTGAATGGTGTGCAGAGAATGAGGAAACTGTCTCCACTCACTGTGGACCAACCCCTCATTGGAGCCCTGCACTGAAACAGGTAGCATCTTGTAGAAAAAATAGCATATTAACATGCTATTAAAGACTATTTCATAATGCATACACATAAAAGAGGCAGTTAAAGTCATGTATTATATACATCTTCACACAGAGTATTCAAAGTTCTGCCTCACTGCATACAGATATTCTCAGATCATGTTCAACACACATTGACACACAAAGCCAAAAGAAGTTTGAGAAATAATATTTTGAACAAGAATTTCCATTCAACTTACATCTGTATGCATTCTGAGCCAATAAACCATTGCCAGGTTGTATAAAAAGCATTTAGAAAAACAGTGCCCCCAAAGGGAATACAATTTTTAAAAATGCATATAATTTGGCCAAATCAAAATAGATTTTAAATAGACCACAAAATGACATATGTGTAACCTAGCAACAACGTTCATAACAAACTTGCATAGTGTTGACCCCAAATAGCTCATGTGCTACAACTGTGCCTTAAAAAACACCAAAAGGATTTTTCAGTTCTCTTCATACATTAAAATGGAGGTATGATTTTGGTCAAATTTTCTTTTATTTTTTAAAATTGCTCTCAGACTGAAAAACAAACATGGGAAATTTCAGTTTGAAGATGAAAATATTTACCAAGTTAAGAACTAATCCTGAAAATTTAGGAACATGCTTAACTTTCTGTATGAGTAGTAGTCCCTTCAAACTCAAGGATCCAGGGCTAATTATTCTGAGAAAGGCCTATACATGTCAATTACTCTGGTTTTCTCTGGAAAGAATGTATGATGGCAAAATTTGTTTTAGCTGTAACTAATGAGCCAGAATTCAAGAAGCATATTTTACAAAATAAATCACAGAATTGGATTTTCATTTTCATTTGTTTCTTGCCTGCATAATTCAAATGCAAGTTAAATATCTTCCTATCAACAAACCTTTTTCCTTCTTCTGTATTGCCAGTTACATTTGCATTATTACTCCGGCAAAATGAGAATAACCAAGGAACAAAATTAAAATTTCAGAGAAAAGCAATCTACAAAATAATAAATTTAGACCCGCTGATTCAGATTCAGTTGTCTTATTAAAAAAGATTCTTAGAAAATATTCATCACAAAGGAGCTAAGCGACAGTCAGAAATGAGGATTCACAAGTAAATCTGCATTAGAACAGCTGAAATAAGGAGAAGGTTGACTAGTTGTTACTGAAATCTTTGTAGAACTTATAGCTTCTTGGCACAAATTAGAATCTGTCATCAAACTACTTCTACAGAAAGGAGGAAGGGAAAAAAACAAAACTTAGGATGTGAAAATGGAGCAGACTGGTATACTGTTTGTGGTAATACAGCTGAGAAAATACTGCTTTTCAGAATGCATTAAACCACAGGCCATATTCTACATTTTGATAATCAGAAGGGATACAAAAATATTTTTACATCGATAATACATAGCACTGGAAAACTTAACATTACAAGTAATCAACTATATGCACATGCACATCCATAATTTACTAATATTTTATTCTGTGTTATTCTGACCTTATGGATACAGGAGTCATTCATAAAATATGTTTCAGTGCAGAAATTGATGAAGATGACAAAAACGTGACCTAGATTACTGCTTGGATGACACTGATAAACTGCTCCAAAAGTAACCAAACTAATTAAAGAACAGTCGTAGAAGTTTGTAATAGATCATCCTCTCAGCAGTCCATCAAACTAAGAACTCTGCTTCATGGGGAAAAAATTACATTGGCACAAGTACATTTCTAAACAGATGTTCCAGTTTTGTGCCTTTCTGACTTGCTTTTAATTTGTGAAATTAATAGTTACTGTTTGGAGTTAGATTCTCTCCTGCTCTTATTCTCCATACCACCAGCTCTCCTTACCAGTCTTCAAGAAATGGCGTAAATACAATGCCATTGTGGACTTTGCATTTTCATAACAAATTTCAGAGATGACAGCATATTGCACTTTGTATGCCAAATAAAAGTCCGTAATTTTGGTGATGACAGCGCAACTGCTAATTTTTGAAATTTAGCCAATAGCTTCCTGTCCTCAAAACTGCTTCTAGATAGAAAAGTGTGAGCAAAAAAAAAAAAAAAGGACGCTCTGGGGAGACACTCAGATACTATGGTATGGGCATTACTATAAGAATCTAGATAGATGGACAGGCCAGATTGGCAACTCCTGCTGTGAAGAGGCCACTAGAACACAAAGGCCACAAGGGGTGAATTTTGTGGCAGACTTTCTTCAGGATCCTAATATTTGCTTTAGTAATATAAGTGCTGCATATTAATCTTACCAGTCCCCTTCAAAGCAGCAAAAGTAATAGTTACTTATCAATTTTGACATCTGCCCTACATTTGGGTCCTACATTTGTTCTAAATCTTGAATTCTTCACTAGGGAAAGGGCAACTGCTCTTCTGTGACTTTTCAAGCAGCACTGTTTGTCTTCCCTAAACCATGGGTGAGGCTCTTAGAGATTCTCCTTTTCAGAAAAGGCAGGTGTTGTGGGAATCTTCTCTTTATTCCAAAGAAGGCCAGACATGGATTCCTCTGAAGCTGGTCAATTTAAGCTTAGACATCTAGTGGAGACTGATGAACAGCAATACTCCCTGTTGTAGCGTGCCCAGACCATGATGGCTCAGGAAGGGAAAGAGCAAGTTAAATTTTACTCTTCTTATTTTGCAGCTATTAGACCTCCAGTTGTTTTAAATAGTCACTGGAGCAGGGACTTGAATCTGTGCCTCTCACATCCCAGATGACTGCCCTGACCACTATATTGAGTCAGTGTCTCTCTCTCTCTCCCCCCCTGGACCAATGAATATTTAATTATTTATGCCAAGTGTAACAGCTGCAACAGGAGAGATTGAGAGAGACCCACCTCAGAACAGCCATTGGGGTGGGGAGTATTCTTTCGCAAAAGTTTTATCAACACTGGCAAATTTCCACAAAAGAGTTTCAATTTTGATGAGTCTGCATTTGCCAAAGTCAGTTTTGTTGAAAAATACCCAGCTCATATGAGGTGTACTACCCTTGTGATGTATAATCCCACTTGAATTATTTAAAAAAAAAAAACTTTTGCTAGTGGTTACATGGCATGAGATATTGTTGCAATAGTTTAATGGGATGTTTATTTTTTCCTTTTCCTGTACAGGTACCTGTTTCAGGTTTTTACAATGCTGTCAAAATTGATTTTACATTTGCTTTTCTTTCCAAAATTGAACTGTAAACTAGCCCTTGGTAGATTTGAGATATATACATTTTGGAGATTAAATTACTCTGCACAACATGCACTAATAAATTATCTAAGGTTGGCCAAGGTGTACTTTCTCTACAGCAGCAGACTTTTACATTTTAGGAGTTCCAAAGTTTGCAGTTTTCCTGTATTCTGAACCTGTTATGTAAGAGAATAAAAGCAAAAAAGGTGCCTTTGCAACATGATACAAAATCTATCATTTTACATCTTAAAGGATGCAACTAAACCAAAAGAATCTTTGCTAATGTTGATTCAGTAGGTGGAAGTCTTCCAAGTCAAATCTGAACTGATGCAGAAAAATAGTATTGAAGAAGAATGCTGTAGCTGCAGGTATTATCTTTTAGATATATTTTTTCTTATGTCCTAGGCACTAGAATTTTAGAAACCTCATGGCAGGTTTTGTAAGGAAGCATGGCACCTTTTAATCCTGGTGCATGGAAACTGAACAAAATTCCCCCTGTAGTTTCAATTGGATGTGCTATTCTTTCTGTCCTAAAGTACTGCTCCTGTGAACTATTAAACAGCCTGTCTAGCTCCAGAGGTCACAGCATTTCAGTGGTAGATAGAAATATTGCTTGGTACAGTTGGCATATTGGCATGTTAATTAAATGCTTTGGGATGAATTGGGGAAATGGGAGGTTCTCTTGGGTTCAAATCTCACCCTGGCTGGTAGTGACCAAGAGTTGGCACCATCCACTGGATTAGTCAGTGGCTTTTCTGAAATGAGTTGTCTCCATCCAGTTCTTAGTAGAATGGGGTCAACAGTTTAAAAAGCATTCTATCATAACTGTTAGATAGTACCCAGTTGGTTGTTTCAACACAGAGACATTGGTGATCAATATAGTGCATGACTGCAGGCTGACCAATCCAGGTCAGTGTTGGGGAAGCTCACACTGGCTCTGCCCATTGTATGTCTGTTTTAAAGTACAGTTTATAGGGCAATCAACCCTGCATCTTAGATGACTACTAAATTCATTTAGAAATTTTTAAAGTATAAAATACAAAAAGACTAAAAAAAACTTTTCTCCTTTGCTATTAACTTTTATGTGCACTGAATTCCCAGAGCAGGACAGTCTAAAATTCAAGTGTATGTCAATTTTTTACCATCTATTCTTAACACCTTTTCACACTGCACTATAAATTATATTGTACAGTAGTTATAAATTATAAATGTACATGCTAGCACTTTACAGCCTGTGGCAGTATCACCACAAAACAACTAGGAGTCCTTGTGGCACCTTAGAGACTAACAAATTTATTTGGGCATAAGCTTTCGTGGGCTAAAACCCACTTCATCAGATGCATGGAGTGAAAAATACAGTAAGCAGAATATATATTCTAGCACATGAAATGATGGGAGTTGCCTTGCCAAGTGGGGGATCAGTGCTAATGAGCCAATTCAATTAAGGTGGAAGTGGCCACGGAAGCTTATGCCCAGACAAATTTGTTAGTCTCTAGGGTGCCACAAGGACTCCTTGTTTTTTGCTGATACAGACTAACACGGCTACTGCTCTGAACCTGGTCACCATGAAAAACGTGACAAGTAAGGTACAGTGGTAAGATTCTCACCTCCCTGAAGCAAGCAGCAGCAAATACGAAAAGTTACAAGAAGTTTTGGTTTTATTATATTTTTCCATTCATCCTCAGTATTTTTCTAGACTGAATATTTCATGATATTTAAAACGAACCAAAATGTCCACTTTACTATCTCTCTGAAATTGTCTATTAAGAGGTTGGAAAAATGTACTTCACCTTAGACAGTCCATTAGAATACCATCAGAAACTTATTTTGAAGGTTAAAATGAAATTTAAATTAATAGAATAAAGCTGACAGTACAGTAGGCATCAATAAAGGTACACAGTTACTCTAGTCTGTAGCCAGTGCAGAAAGCTTCACTTTTTTCTCATCCGTACATTTCAATTATTCCACAATAGATTGAACATCCACTCTTGTAATGTGAGTGCAGTCTAACATAAGTAGGGCCCTTCCTTTTCAGTTTTTATTTTATTTAATTTTTCCAGGGAATTTATCAGTGTTTATTGCTACAACAATAAAAACTGGTGAAAATCAGTGAAAAAAGTAATTAATAATTTTTGTGGGTAAATATCAGGGTTTATTTTGGTGGCTGGAAGGACTGTGGGGAAAATATTTGATAGATTAATGCTTTGATAAATGAAATTCAACGTGGTTTGCTGCAGAACTAAAACAGAAATCAAAACACAGTGACACTTATGAGTTTAAGAAAACAATATATCTAATCCCCAAATAAAACTCTTCATTTGAATAAACAGTTTACTGTTGTAGACTTGAACTATTCACCAATAAATATTTACATTTAATAATTGGTCCACACCTTTGCACCGCATACATTCAACATCACCTTTTTCTCCTGTTTTTTGGGGTTTTTTTTGGTGACTTCTAATACTTGTGTTCTGAAACATATTCTGATACAGATTTTTGTTTTCTTCCCATTTTAGTATGTCAGATCTTTAAACTGTTATCTGCCAACAGTGTGAAATGTGTACGTGGTGGGCGTGATATTCATCAGTACATTTCAGAGCTTGTGTGCGTGACTGTTTTGTTTACTGTGTGTATCTTCTAGACTAATCCATAGCCTTACTTCAACAGGCAGCTTTGCATATACACACAGACTAATGTATTCTTGTAATATATATATATCTCATGCAATGTGTTGTATTTTCCTAATAAAACAAGTTATTTTTTATATATCTGAATGATACAAAAGTAGGGCGAAATCAGAAAAAAAATATTACTTTTTATAAAACCCAGGATTTTTTCAATTAAAATTGGTTTAAACTGAAAATGAAGGGGCTTACAGATAAGGCACTAGACTGGTATTCCCAGTTTTGCTACTGATCTGTTATGTGACCTTGAAAAAGTCACTTGAACTGTCTGTACCTCTTGTTTCTCTTCACATCCTTTGTTTCTTGCTATTTTGATTGCTAGCTTTTTTGGTTAGGGGTTGGTTCTTGCTACATGTTTGTACAGTGCCCAGCAGAATGGAGCCTCTTGATACTACTGAAATACACATAGTGAAATATGTACTGATTATACACCCAAATTATAATTATGACCTATGATGGGGTGGAGATGAGCACTCTTTTTGAAATAGATGAGAGAAGGTTAAAGCAATATTAGTGACAGGCATAGATAGTACTGTAACATGAGGTCCAAAAAAGCTAGTCTAGTTATAGCTTAGTCCTTTATTTCAGCTAGATGAATCATATCAGTGCCTGCACCTCTGCTGTTATCTGTCTAGATACCTATGTAGCCCTAATCGCTGTTGGATGAGCATCCCCCTCGCTCAGATGGGGCTGGGGTACTATGCATTATGAAAAGCTGTAGTAAAAGCTCACAAGTCTCTGGGGAATTTTGTAGCTTGTTACAAGTCTGAGCACAAACAACTACACTAGAGGCACATCTACACTGCACACTCCTTTTTTGGGGGGGGGGGGTGTATGCTACATGCCCCCATAGCATGGGTGTAAATAGCATTTAACAGTGTAGCACTGCTTAGGTGGGCAGAGTAAAGACATACCTGAACCGTATGGGTATATACTCAGGTATGTACTCTGCATGGCTCTCTACTCCCCCAAGCAATGTCTCCTTGTCTACGCTGCTATTTTTAAGTGTGTAGTGTCCTGGGTGAAGGCAGCGGGGAAAGGCTCCAGCAGTTCTCTGCTGCCAGAGCCTTTCCCCCCTGCAGGGAAAAAATTCTGCACCAGGGAACTGCCAGAGCCTTTCCCCATAACAGGGAGCGCTGCTAAAGCCTTTCACTGCAGTGTGTAGCTAAACACCGTAGTGTCAACACAACCAGCTTTTCACTGCAGCATGTAGCTAAAGATAGTCTACATGCTGCCACAGGTGGTGTGCTGTGTAGATATAGCCTAGGTCAGCGTGTCTTTAGACTGAGGCTCCCAGCCTGTAAGAAAAACCACAGGGGGCGGTGACTATCCTCATGGAGTTCAATGTGGTGTCACATGGGTGCTGGGACCCAAGGAGGAGTTCTCTTTGCAGAAAGAAGAGAACATTGCACTAGTTACACTGTTCACATTTAGAAGGTTATATTCAGAGCCATACAGGATAAGGTTTTTTTGTTCTTCTTTTAATTGAAAAGTTAGATTCTTCAGTTGATGGTCCTTTCCTTTCAAGGATACCTTACTACTTGATAAAGGATAATGGATTTTTCAAGCCCTGATTTTAAGCACTCACAGTTTATTAGAACCAATTATTTAGTTCCAGAGAGAAAACCACTTTTATGAATAGAAAGGTCAAAAAAGGTTCTCAACAGAAATGTATAAAGTCTTGAACTGAATCAATGTGGAAAAGAGTAATTACTGTTCCACATTTTAAATAATTTTACATCACCCTTACCAATGATACCTCGGAAAGGTGTTCTGAAGATTAATTAGATAATGTTTGTAAAGCACTTTGAATATGAAAATGAATACATAAGTGCAGGGCCGGCTCCAGGCACCAGCTTACCAAGCAGGTGCTTGGGGCGGCCACACCGGAGAGGGGCGGCACGTCCGGCTCTTTGGCGGCAATTCGGCAGTGGGTCCCTCACTCCCTCTCAGAGCGAAGGACCTCCCGCCCGCCGAAGTGCCGCAGATAGCGATCACAGCTTTTGGTGGGGGGCTGCTTGGGGCAGCAAAAACCCTGGAGCCAGCCCTGCATAAGTGCTAAAGGTGATTACTTTGGGGGGTTAATATTTTTCACATAATCTACTTCACAAATGTAACACAGAACATTTTCGTTTGTCTTGGATATTTCTGTTTTCCACAGAATTCCAAATGCAAATAACATTTGTCAAAATGTATTGTAAAAGTATCCATAACATCAATTATCGGTACTATAATTGTTCTAAAAATATATATTTGTTAGTTTTGTACATTCAGATCAACTCACCAGCACACGTTGGTTACTTGCCAACAAAAACATTCTGTTTCTTACTTCTTAATGTGATAAATGAATAGTTTCTGTACACTCATAACTTTTTCATGTATTTTATATACTGATTTTTCATATAAGCCAACATCCACTAATGCTCAAATCCACTCTAATACTGGTGACTCATCATCCTCACAGCATCCATAACTTATTTTTTCCCCACTAAGAGTGCCATTTATATTGTTTTTTCAGCCCTTCATTGCTGATCTAGTCAAAGACTTTGGGAATAATGGCCCAGAGGAACGGAGGAATATACGCAGCAGAGAGCCATCCATTGCTCTGTCAGCGTGGTTGCAGAACTAACTGAAGAATTTTGGAAGACTGATTCAGCTTTGTCTCCAAGGTTTGCAATTCGGATGTGTAGTTTTTGCATTTATTCATAGCTATTTCTCATTGTGTTCATCATGAGTGCTTAATACTCCCAATTCTCTTGGTGTATTACATGTTAGGCTGGAAAAAAAGTTGACTTTCCAGTGTTTCTCCAAGGCAGTTCTATCAGCCCAATCAAACTGAGTGTAGGCCTTGAATGTCTTACAAAATGGGATTACTTTTAGGCCTCACCATTTTGCTCATTTCAGCTCAGACTGTGGAGCCTTTACTTACCCTAAGGAGTACTCACTCACTTGGTCCCATTGGATTTAATGGAACTAATCACATTAATATATACACTATTGTGTGATTAAGGCCTCCTCATTGTAGCCTTAGCAGTAAAGATCACATCGTTAAGAGGGTTTCCATTGGGTATCAACAAAGGGAAAACCTCCTGAACAACTGGGGTACTCAAAAATCTGTTCAGCTCTACTGCATAGTCCTTTTTCACTATGGGGATTTAAAAAAAGACACAGACTCTGAGTACTGAGCACTGTGTATTCTGAGTACTGTGAGGACAACAGACTTGACCCTGTTCTCTGGGTACAGTGAGGACAATTTAAATGCCTTTGTCCTTTAAGAAGATCTGACTTGTTCTAGTGGTATTCCCAGGTTATATATAGACAATCACTCCCAAACCAATATTATTCAAAAAGGCAAACATTTTAACTGTGCAGTAGGTATTACTAGAAAATAATTGATCTCTAGAAGTTTATTCATCATTTCACATTAGAAAAAAGATGTATCTTGTGAGATAACTTGATTTGTTTTGGTCAACAGGTGTCCAGTGTTTTAACTAAAAAGGAAAGAAGAACTCTGCCAAAGGAAAATGTCATAAATGATCTACCTAGCCTTTTTGCCTATAGTGAATTGTGAAAACTAAAATAAATGAAGCTCCAGTCTTGCAGACCTGTACTCAGAGAGCTAGAAGAAAAGTGTTTCTTGTAAGAACATCCAGTTAAAGAAATAAGCTGATTAAACTAAAGGGCTTCTTCACATTCACAGTATAACCATAGAAGTGGAAGCCTGAAAATTCTGCCCCTGTATCACTCCTCATTTTGTAACCTTATAAATAATTGAAAATAAAAATTTTGGAAACCCATTATAGACAAATACTGCAATCACATCGGTCATCATTTCATTTGTTTCCACCATGGTGGGTGGAAAGGGGGGAGTTAGTGTCTTATTGAGATAGAAGGGAGGGCAAATGGAAAGCCACATAAAGACATGGGGTCTGAATATCATTTGTGCTAATCTGCTTTTACACCCTCTGGCAGTGGGTGTAAATTACTGTTATACCCATTTTACAAACCATTTGCACTGTCAGAGCAGTAGAAAGGGGCCTTTGTGTACATGAGAATGAGTCCCACTAGAAGTCCGGAATGGAAAAATGCAGGCATTCATTGCATACTGAGTATCAGTAAGCAAAGAAAAGCTTTCTCATAGGTAATGTATAAAAGGTACTGTGATGGATGCTCTTGAAATGACTAGCTTTAACATACTTGTTTAAATATATTCAAATATAAATAGATGAAGAACAAATCAGAATGGTCTTATTTTTCCTTCCACTAATAATATTTCATCACCTCTGGGGAAAAAAAAAAAAGGCAGCTATATAGGATACTTAAATATGGATCTAGGTTCCTAACTTCAAGCACCCATTTTGTATTTGTTAAATTGGGGGTTTACAAAGAACCATCTTTCTACCCCTTCCGAAGACCATCAACCTGCCTTTGTATTGGGGTGATTGCAGTCAACAGGTGTTTAGGATTGGAATTCAAGGGGAACAAGCACCACCAAAAATGCTACAGCTACCTCTGAATGACTCCTATATTCCACAAATAAGTGGCGGCAGCTCTCACAGCAGTCTTTTTTCTTCATTAGGACATGTAAAGAAATCTAAGCATTTAACTATATGTGGTGATTAATGGTAAATTTTTTCTTCCTCTTTACGATTCACTGATTGGAAGTGAAATTGGTCCTTACCCAGAGAAAAAAATATACTCTTTCCCAGCCTTATAAATTCATAAAGGATGAATATTGGGCTTTCTAGTGTTCTTTTGAAAGAGAAACAGAGATCCAACAGTGACTTAGGTTTCAAAAGCAGCGACAGTACGAGAACTCAGACGAGAACACTGACATTGGGGAATAAATTTAGCTTTTTGAAGTGAAGAGCAAGCCACTTCCCTTCCGCTTTCCAACATAATTAACATATCCAGACTGTTTTACTGAGGCTGGGCTACATGTAGGATGCTCAACTACATTGGGTGCCTACAGCTCTCCCACAAATAACTTACTGTGGTCATTCCCTCCATGCCCGTCAACTATTCAGGGCAGTGGCAGTGTCCACTTATAGAGCCCTGAACTATTTTCTGAAGGTAGCAATTTTATTTAACCTTCAGACAATTCTATGGTCCAGACTTACTGAGCTGAGCTTTCTCTTTTTAAAACAGTCATGCCCTGTGTGATTGATGGATAGGCAAAGACTTTTCAATTTATTTCAAGAACTCTAATTTAAGTATTCTTTACAGCGTCTGCCCTTTCAAACTAGCCAAATTTGCCTTAGATAAATAGATACATTTACCTCAGTAATTTCCTATACAATTCATACTATTAGAAGAGTGAAGATTGATGTAGCCATGCATGGCTGTTATTAATTCATACATTCTAAGGCCAGAAGGGACTATTATGATAATCTAGTCTAACCTCCCGTATAACACAGGCTGTAAGTTATCTTGCTAAAAATATACAGCGATTCCCCCTTAAATCTTTGCCTTAGATAAATAAGTTAACTTTAGTATTGGCAGTATTTCCTATCCAGCAGTTACTGTAGGGTAGGATACGTTACCAGTTGTTGGAAACATTTTGTAACACCGACAAATATGTTTTCTCCCTCTCCCCCCACTAACGTTATGCTCAAAATAACTGAACAATTTTTGACCAAACTTTAAAAAACAAAACCTCAGATAGAGATAAAGCATGGAAAAGTTCATCCTTAAAGGTAAATATTGAGAGTTATAAGCAACTGGAAAGAGTAGGCTATGATGGAAAGTGTTAGGCAACCTTAAATATAAGCCTTTCTATACTGTTCCACCTATACTTATATTTTTTTATAAAGGAAAGAAACATGTCTAACATCACCCCAGCCACTGTACTTTTATGTTTTGTCCCTGTCTCCTACCTTTTGTATGTCACTTGTTTTGTTTATATTGTAAGCACTGTGGTGCAAGGGGACGTGTTTATACAGCACTTAGCTCAACAGGGCTTCAGTCCTGATTGGGATTAATACTAAGAATAAATATCTCTATTAATGATGAGGTAGACTTTTCTGTCTATCTAAGGCATAGTGTAAGACAGACCACTGTACATTATTAACAATACTTAACCATTAAGTACTGTTTTTATATAATATTGAATTAAGTCTCAATTCCACCATGAGATATTTCATATAACAACAATAATATAGGTAAATATTTTTGTAATTTTAGAGGAGGAGAATTGGAAGCTGAGAAGTTAACTGACTCACCCAAGGCCATAAAAGGAGGCAGTGGCAAAACGAAGATTAGAAATGAGGAGTCCCTGGCTCCCAGGACTAGGCTCAGACCACTCCTCTGTCTTAAAAGGGAAAATATGCTAAACATTAAGATATGTAAAATTACTAAGTAGTGTTATTTCTTATTCCATACATGTGTGGTAGTCAATGAACCAAAATGACTCTCTGTATTAAGCTTTAATTTTCATGGGAAGCATTCCCCAGTACCCACATTTCGGGGTGGCAAGTTGTATGGGTCCATGGCGCCTGGGCTCCGGCAAATTCAGGGCCCTGGGGGCTCGGCTCCACCAATGTTTGGGGCCGGGTTTCTCCCCCGGCCCTCCCTGCTGTCCCCATGCACCTTCCCCAGAGCATCACCCAGCCTGCCACCCTGTGCGCCTCCCCCAGAGCATCCCTGCCTGCTCTGGGCAGCAGGACCCTGCTGCGCTCCTTTGCCAGCTGCTCCCGCGGCCGGCTACAAGGGAGCAGCGCCGGGGGCAGGCTGAGGCAGCTGCTACGCCAGAGGAGGGGAGGGGGTGCATGGCAGACCCCTGCACCGGCAGGCGACTCCAAGTCCACTCGGAGGGAGGGGGGGGGCTTATCCTGGACCTCCTGAGCAGCAGCCTGGGGGGATCTTGGGTGAGTGTCGTGCTGAGGGGGGCCCTCTCCCCCAGGGCTCGCTGCTGCCAGCGGGGAGAGGGCTGAGGGGAGTCCTCCTTCCTGGCCCCAGGCCCCAACCTGCTGCTCCCCAGACTCCTCATCCCTGGCCCCAGCCCCATGCCCCGCACCCCAACTCTCTGTCCCAGCCCAGAGCCCGCACCCAGCACCCAACCCCCCTCCCAGAGCCACCACCCAGCACCCTAAACCTCCTCCGGCACCCCCTCCTGCACCCCAATCCCCAGCCGCAGCCCAGAGCCTGCACCCAGCACCCAAACTCTGTCCCAGAGCCTGCATCCCTCCCACACCCAAACTTCCTCCCAGAGCCTGCACTCCAACCCCCACCCTGCACCCAAACTCCCTCCCAGAGCTTTAGGCAGGTGTGTGTGGGGGGGAGGGGCAGGACTGGGACCCATTCTGGGCACCACCAAAAATTATACAAACCTGCCGCGCCTACCCACATTAGTGGTATTCAAATAACCTGTACTAGTCTTAGGCTTTGTCTACGCTTGTAGCGGCATGCAGGGTATGTGTAGCTATACACCACAGTGAAAGGCAGGCTGTGTCCACACTGCTGTGCATACTACAGGTGGCAGTGAAAGGCTCTCGCAGTGGGGAGACTGTGGGAAAAGGCCTTGGCAGAGGGGAGCCACGCCCCTAGCTTCCCCTCTGCCAGGGCCTTTCCCCACTGCTGGAGCTTTTACCTCCAGCGGGGAAAGACTATGGCAGCAGGGAGCTACCTGAGTCTTTCCCCTCTGCCACCCTCTGCAGCAGGGAAAGGCTCCAGCAGCTCCCTGTGCTGGGGAAAGGTACATACCCTAAGGTTCGGTGTGTCCGCACTCTACTTGCCTAAACAGTGTCTCATTGCTATTTATACCTAGGGTGACCAGACAGCAAGTGTGAAAAATCGGGACATGAGATGGGGGGTAATAGGAACCTATATAAGAAAAAGACCAAAAAATCGGGATTGTCCCTATAAAATCGGGACATCTGGTCACCCTATTTATACCCATGCTAAGTTGACATGCTTTGTCTGCACTATACATGCTGCCATAAGTGTAGACATATCTTTAAAGTGCTGTCACTATTGGTGAGTATAAAGGAAATATCAGAGGAGCACGACAAAACTACTGATGCTGTGGTTGACAGAGAAGTTAACCTTTTTAATAGTGAGTGAGACATAAGGAGAATGTTAAATTATGCAATATTAATATGTACAAAATGGGCATAGTATATTCCAAATGCCCAAGATACAAAAGTGCTGTTTGGTTGCCAACTCAAACACACTACATTATGCTGCAATTCATTGGGAATGCAAACAGAATGTGTGGTATGCAACAAGCCTTGTTCTTCATAGAGCAACAGTGGAATGTGCAGGACCCTTGGCTATTGAAAACAAAGCCAAAGAGCTGTTTCAAGAGATTCCTAGCCCATTGTTGGCAAAGTTTCAATTGTTAACAGTGGCTCTATCTATACCAGGAGAAAGACACATTGCTGAAAACTATTGTCATCAGTGGGCCTCCTCCTTTTCCTCAATTGACTAGCAGGGAAAAGGTTTAACTGTTGTGCACAATCTCCGTTTGTTCCATCCTTTCCCCTCACAGTAAGCCTAGCTGCTTTACAGTACCCATGACTGAGACCACATTGTTTACTACAAAGGTGCTGAAAACTGTCCTATTTACCCTATCAGTTATTAAATTTTCAGTGCCCATTGAATGGGCATGGAAGGAGGAAGGAAACCACTGATGACAAAAATTGTCAGCCACTGGTCATTTACCTACATAGATAAGGCCAATGAGAACAGGCTGTCCGATCAGATGGAAACAACTTATGGTATTCACGTCTATCAAAGTGTTCACCGTCATTGGAGCCATGACATACAAAATACTTACTACAGGTACCAGGTTTGCAGAAAGGATAGATACTGTGTCAACTCAAATTGGAGCTCAAACTTTAATTTTGCAGGAATCAAGTAAAATATTTATAGGTCTCAAAATATAAACAGACATTTGTCTGTGAGGGATTTTTTGTTTTTGTCCATAGTACCTACTAAATAAAACAATTTTTAAACAAAGACATTCTCCCACTGTGTTTGTAATGGGAAACTAGAGGGGAATTTAACATTACAGATTGTGCAGCACCTGGATAACCATAAAATGAAACTTGCTATTTAAAAAAAATGAAGCAAGGTTCATAGGCTTTCATTGTTCAAACAGAAGGATGAAAAAGGTAAACAAATGATGCAAAATAAACTGAATTCTAAAGTAAGATTCTATGAATTCCTTTGGGTAAAACAGAGATGTTAGTAGTAAGTTAATTAAACCACAAATAGACTTTTAAAATATATATACACTCATGCAAGTACCATGTTTTCCTGTGAATGTAAAAAACAAAACACAAACCAATAAATGATCATACAACAACCATTGTACTTAGCTATGCCATTGATCTGCATTGCATGTTCAGATCTTGACAGTCATATACATTTTATACAGCTGCTTCTTACCAGCTCAAAGCCATAGCAGGCAATCTTCTAAAATAAACCCACCCCAGTTGTGAAGAAAGTTAGAAATAGGTCAGAAATGACCAAAGCTGAATACTATTTTAGCAAAGGATGGCAAATGCAAAATCCAAAAATAATTGGACTAGTTTTAAAACCTTCCTGCAGGCATGAATATAATGATAAGTGATTCATCCTGCTGGAAAAAGACTATGCTGACCAGAGAAGGAAATTTCTTTAACTCTTTCAGTTTTCTATTCTAGAAAGTTTTCTTACTACCTGCTGGAATCACAAGGCAAGAGCTAAACATCAAGACTGGAAAGAGGGGGACAAAACATAGTTAGGCTTAGACTTTCTGTGCCCAATAACTTTTCACACACCAGTTCGAGCTAACACATAGTGGCCCTGCTGCTGGCTGTGCTCCTGACTTACTGATTCCACAGAATAGCATAAGAACTGATATGCCAGGCAGGGGCAGTGCATGTAAAAAGTAACAATAGTTCTAAATCAAGGATGTTCTGATGCCCTGATTCAGGAAAGAACTGAAGCACACACTGAAATCCCATTGAATCCACTGGGATTTGAGCACATGCTGTTCCATTGACATCAATGGGATTTATTCACGTGCTTTACTTTAAGCACTAGCTTAAGTGCTTTCCATAATATCAGTTTGGTCAACCAGCTCTAACAAGTTAAGGAGTTGCATCAACAATAATTTACAGGTTTAAAGTTAAAAATGGCAGCAAAACCAGTGAACATAGCCAAATAAAGACCTGATCCGCATTACAGTAAATACCCAACCCTCTTTCAATTATAGTTTTTAATTATTTATTTACTATTTTGAGGTAATCTACTTCATCAGAGGGCATATATCTGAACATCCAAATTAGTTGAGCCATTTCCTAAAGTTCAAAATGACCTTTGATAGCATTTCACCGAAAAAAATCTGCTCCATGAAACCAGCTATTGGGACTACATAGAGATAACAATAAGACACAGTGAGTAAAATTATTTTGTGTATAATTATAATTTTATATTAAATTCAGGGTAATTGGTACCACAAAGAGACAGTGACTGTCAACTTTCAGCAGAACTGGTAAATACTGTCACAATTTTTAAAACTTCAAAAGGAAAAAAAATAAAAGCTTCATTCAATTGAGGGAAACCACTGCTTAATAGTTAGATTGCTCATTACGTTGAAGGTAGTCACAGAGAGACATTTCTCCCCATCCCTCCCTGTTGTTGACATGTATGCAGCCATTTCAGAATCCATAAACTACATTAATCAATCCTGTCCATTTTCCTCCCGAGTCCTGACAAACTATAATGAGGCAAGACTCAGCTCATCTTGGAGTTATTTAAAACACTAGTTATGAAAAAGCCACTGCTTCTATCAAAATGGCAAATGAACAAACATGCTAACTGATGCAGATAAGGAATCCCAAAACCACACTTCAATTCCATCAGCTAATGACTGGCAGATGCCTGCTGTACACTGGGTCAAACAGAACGGCCTGTGTGTGTGTGATGGCTTTAAGGCAGCCTTAGAAGATTCCAATCACCTGATTCTCTTGGGGCATTTGGGGGCGGGGGCAGGAGGAGAGGATGAGGGAGACAAGTAGAAGAGTGGGCCAGGCCTTTAACTGGCTTTTTCATACCATCTGTGATTGACAAGAACAGTATGGAAGAACTGTAAATCACGGTAAGGTTGCTGCAGCCTGGAAGAGTGGGAACTTTCACACCCTCTCTATGCTGACAGAATTCTACTTGCTTTGCTTGCACTTAACACAGCAACAAGAACCCATGGAGAAGAGGAGTGCCAGAGAAGTGGGGAAGAGGTAAGGCAGACATGTCACTAACATTCTCTTCTCCCTTCAATGGTGGGGCAAAAGAGGCAGATTGAAAGACTTTGTCTCAAAACCCCATGATGGCAGAAGAGGGAACGGCTTTAGTAACATCAGTCTGTAGCAAAAGGTCTCTCTTTGCAGGGCCTATTTTGCCTATCCTTGCCTATTTTGTCAGTCCTCTCAGGAATAGTCTTTTTAGTGATTCCTGTTCCCTTGTTAGCCTGAGATACAAGACAGTGTTCAGGTGATCTATACAGGATTTGGGGCAGACGGGGAAAGATGGTAGAACATCCTAGAAAAATGTTTCCTTGCAAACCAAAGCTATTGGAGTTGAGGGAGAAGTGGGATAGTGATGGTCTGACTGTGGGAAAGGAGATTAAGTGGTATCCTCTTTCCAGCAGCAAGGAGAGAAAGAAGGGACTCCCCTATCACCGCCACAACATTTGTTTGTCTCTTTCAATTTGAATATCATATTTTGTCCTAATAGCTTTTTAAAAAAATATCAGGGGACAGGCAATAATAAATCATATTTTATGTCAGTCATTAAATAATGGTAAGGAGTTTGGATTGTTGATCTCTTTGGGTTATTGAATTCTTTGCGTTGGCAGTCCAGCCCAGTCTTAATTGCCTGAATAGCATGAGAAATATCAAATAAATTAGAATAGTCCAAGACTGGGACAGTCTAGGAATTTTTCAATACAATGAACAAAGCTTGGGCGATATGGTGTAGTTTCTAGGAGTTTTCAGTAAATGATGTGCTTTATGATACATATGGACTAGTAAATATTCAGTACATGGCTATTTTAGGGAGATTTCCAATCAGTTCCACCATGTATATATTACTAAATTGGTGAACTGTCTCCTAGTATCTTCTAAAATATGTGAAAATGAAGTCTGCTTGTAAGGTTAGAAACCAGGTAGTCATATAGGCTTAAATCTCAGAGGATAAGACCTGGTCTGAACCCCAGACAGACTCATGCTAGACAGACACATGCTCAAGATAGTGCCCTAAAAATATCAGTGTGGATCTTGTGGAAGCTCAGGCTAGCCACCTAAGCTCGGATCAAAGGGTTTGGGAAGGCTTGGATTCAGGCAGTTAGTTTGAGCTGCTGTCCATGCTGAAACATCCACACTGCTATTTTTGTGCTCTAGCTTGAGCAGAGCTAGCATGAGTCTGTCTATCCAGGACAGGAGTTCAAGCCACCAGCTGTAGTGAGGACATACTCTAAATGTCTATCTCCCAGTATAAAGGTGAATAATAAAATTAGCATAGTTTGTCTTCAGGAACTGCCAAATGCACCATTTCTAGGCACCACCTCTACCAACCAAGCTTCTCATTGGAGCAGCACTTAAGAGTAGCAAGGAAAACCTCATCAGAGAAGCTAGTCCAAGACTAAGGGATAGCTATTACACAATCGCTGACATTTAGGGAAACTCCATTAGGGACAGAACTAACAATGAGATATAAGAGCATCAGAAATCACCTTGTTAAATGAAGACATATTCTTTTCATTTCAAGGAAGACTAATATTTGCTGTGTATCTTATATTGACAGCCAGCACACTGGAATGTATATGCACTGCAATGAGGATTATTTACTATCTGGCCATTCACCTACTTTATTTTTCTTCACTGTCTGTTGCATCTATGAACCAGTTTTGCAAAATAAAGTTAGAAAATGGGATGTGCTTGTCATTGACACTGTTAACACAAAGTCATTTACTGTATAACTTTATATATTTTACTCCCAGGCTACAGAAATATGAAGAAATCATTAGAAAATTAGGCTGACAAATTACAAGTAACTTTAATACTGTTTAGCAAGGTATTTATCTGTAAATCATACTGCTTTTATTCTCCCTCGACTTTCAGCTTACGCTGACATCTGCATTTACCATTAGTAAATAGTAGCTAGAAAAAAAAAGCACTATTATCTTACCCAAAGCACAGTTTGGTCAGCATCAACTACTGATTCATCATCATGTGATGAGCTGCTGAGCAGAGTACTCTAGCACACTACTAAGTGCAAAAAGTTAAAATGCTGTTTAATTTTTTTCATAACACACATAAAAATCAATCAATAGACCCCTTCTAGTTCCATTGGCCTGTAAATAAAGCAGGCTTAGTGTGAGGTACTTTGCTATTGCTTCAAATATCTGACACTTATGCTTCAACGCAGTATTGTTGTAGTCGTGCTGGTCCAAGATATTAGAGAGACAAGATGGGTGAGGTAATATATTGGGCAAACTTCTTTTGGTCAGAGACACAAGCTTTCGAGCTTACTCAGAGCTGAAGAAGAACTCTCTGTAAGCTCAAAAGTGTGTCTCTCTCACCAACAGAAGTTGGCCCAATAAAAGATGTTACCTCACCCATCTTGTCTATCACATAATGCCTTTAATGCATTAACACATTAAGGTATGCCTGTTTGGCTAAAACCCTGCATAGTGCTTAGAAATATGGGCTACAATCACCTGCCAGTTTGAATAACCCAAACCCAGCTTTATTATGTGGTATCAGTGTTACCTACATCATTTGAAATTTAAAAGACAGAGCTTCCTTCAAGTTCTCTTTGATTATTTCTCATATTTTCTATTTATATCCAATAGCAAAATCACTAAAGGAAGTTCATCAGGGAGAACAGATACCAGGTAATGGAAATTACTGGGCAGAGTCTGTAATGCCAATGTTTCATCTTTAATTAAAAAAAAAACAGAACATAGATTATTAAATAAAGTATCTTCTTACCTTGTTTTTTCCCCCAATTTTCTGCATGTTAATATCAAATTTGTGATACCTAATCAAAATGTATTCCTGCTTTGCCTTCTTTTTCCTGTACCAATGTGTGCATTACTGGACCTAATATACATTTATGAAATGTATCTTCTCTAAACACAGCGGATAAACCTAGAAAGAAAAGACAGACACAGACAGACAGGAACAAAACATTCACCATGGGAAGTGTATTACCTTTAGCTGGGTTTACTTTTATCCCTGACCTATACAGCATCTCCTCATTCTGCCAGTCCCCATTCCTGACAACAGTCTTGAGTCCATAGAAAAGAATTAATGCAGCAGTGGCATAAAAAATCAAGTTCTTCAGAAAGCGCTTTTGGGCTTTGATATAAAGGGACCTGGCACCCACTGTAATCAGCAGGCAGAAGCCCATACTAGGAATATATAGTACACGCTCTGCTATTACAAAGCCTACATAGAAAAATAGGTTTGTGGCAGGAACAAAGGGCACTATTAACAAAGACAGAGACAGAAGTACAATATTCTCAGTTGAAGGAAGCTGAGGTCTCTGGATTACATGTTTTTTTATGCCATTCTCTTCTTTTGAGGCAAAGCTGGACTTCAGCTCCAAACTCTTGTACTCCATGTCTGAGTGGCAGCTATGCCCATTAGTATTCTGCTTGCCATTCATTACAGTTTTCCCATTGCATTCTCTCTTATTGCTGGAACTCTTCAAGCTAGAATAGGCAAGGAGGAGGAGTCCAGCATAGAAGGCCACAGTGTGTAGATTCCTCCAGTCACTGGCTGTTTTAAGAAGAGGCACAGCATCCATAGACCAATCAAAGCTGAGGGTGTCCGGGCACAGCAACAGCCAGAGGTTCTTGGTCGGTAAGTAAAAAAAGGTCAGAGTGCGTGTAAGAAAACTGTCTGAGTCAGCTGCTGGGTTGTCAGAGTTGGAAAAACTTGGTGGCTTGTTGCCCATCCAGTACAAGCGGACACCCAGCAGTGCAGTCCCCCAGAAAGTCAATAAACCAATGCTGAAGAAAAGGGACAAATTCTTCCTCTGAAACCAAAAATAAAGAAAGATTCATCAATAAAATTAACATCACAGACTTTAATTCATAATGAGGAGTGCTAGTACAGAGTACAAAGAACAAAGTACAAGAGAACATGACATATCATATAGTTGGGATTATTTTTAGTGTGCTTTAGTTTCCCACACATGCACCATGGGGCTCTCTGTGCCTTTGTAGCGTATGGCTCACAGAGATTTGTGAGTCTGCTACAGTCTGTAAACTATCAAGAGCTGGATTTTTTTTAACTCAGTCAGTAGAGGCTCATACTTTTAGATCCGGAGGTGATGAGTTCAATCCCTATTACCATGACCCACCCAGATTTGTTGTGTTATACTTTGATTATCTTACCCTGGAGAAGTATTCTGTGGGATTCAAGTTTATTTATTTATTTTTTTACTCATTCTTTGCTCCTGTTTGTGGCTAAATATTTACTGTGCTGTCTTCATTAGTGATAATAATTGAATTTACAGCTTGTGAAAGGTGCTGTCTCAATAGCACTGGAAATTGAAAGTTTATCCAGTGCAAGTTTCCCTGGTGTACTTCATCTGGAAAGTGAAGGGAGTTTACAAGGAGATCAGAGATTAAACTAGTCTCAGATTTCATATTTGGTGTCTCAGCTGAGACTGCTACAAATGGAGTGTTTTAGGAAATGAACTGAAGTCACCAACTCACACCTAACAGCCACTAGATGAGGCGCACAGCATTCAAATCAGTAAAGGCGAATGGGTCTGAATGATTCATCTGTTCCCAATTCCCTAACCCATTCGAGTATGTTACCCAGATTTTGCCATATCTTTAGATGACTCTCTACTTGTTTATATTGATTTTATGCTGGTGCAATTCCATCTCCTTCAATGCAGTTACTGTGGCACAAAACCAATGTAACAAGACACATTATGAGTTTGACACATATCAGTTTGTGTTTAGGGCTGATCACTCAGTGGAAACTGGTTTACTGAAAGGTCATTTGGAACTGCCCACTTCACTGCTTAGAGATGTGAGCCACATGGAGTGTACAGGGTAAGAGTAGTAGCTCCCCAGAAAGCAAGATGGAGCTCTTAGGGTATCCAACACAGCTAAAATAAATGAATTTTAATAATTATAAATAGAACATTGATCTATTTATAACTAGAGCTAGCTAGGCAAAAATTTTCAGACTAAACTGTTCTTCAAAATTGCAGATTTGGATTGACTGAAATATTTTGCAAATTTGTGTCAAATTTGCCAAATTGTTTCAGTCAAAAAACTCCCCAAAGTAACCTGGAAAAGTCAAAATGTTTCATTTTGATATCTGTGAAATGAAACATTTCAATTTGGATTCAAAATTACTTTGTTCTGAATTTTACTTCAATTTCATTTTAGAAAGTAAAAACCTCAAAAAATTAAACAAAACATTTCATTTCAGGAAAAATGTAACGCTGCATTCAACCCAAAATGAAATTTTATCTTCTTAGATGACAAAAAATTCAGAAGATTTCCATTTTAAATCAATCCAAACCAAACTATTTATTACATTTTTGGGTTAGTCACTGAACCAAAAAATCTGTTATTCTCGCAGCTCTAATTCTGAGTCTTGTTTAAGAAACTTCTTGTTAGCCAAATAATTCCAGATGTTCTGTAGGGATTTTGATGTCATTTTCCATGACTATAATAATGTCATTTAAATTTTGTTAGAACGTACTCTCCGTATTTAATGCTATTCATTCATAACCTCGTTGTGCCCTGCCTGTTTGGTACTCAGGATCTCACTTTGTCTTATCTCTTTCAAATAGTTCACTCTTGTTCTTTCTGGGGAAACGTTCCCTTGATCTCATAAACCATAGGTATTTGCAGGGCTCTGTTTTGGGCCTCTTGTTTACAGTTTCTGTATTTCTACAGCCTACTGGACCCCTTCTTATATGACATGGTTTTGATCATCATCATGTATCTGCTAATCACATGCAGATTTTTATTTCTTTTTAAAGATTTATTTAGGTTGCCTATCCAAGAATGCCTATCCAAGAATATTTCATGTAATGTAGATAAATTCACCCAGGGAGGAAATGGAGGCTTTAGCAGGGAATAAGCAGATTATTTTACACCATACTGGTTCCTGTATTTGAGATCAGTTACTCCCACTTAAAAATACTGCTTGAACTCTGAAGAATTACAAAGTCTCTTTTGAGTCCATATGTTTCCCTGTCCATCCTGGATATATTATTAGATTTTATCTATTTAATCTCTCTAGAAATCAGCAAGTTCAGCAGAGGTCAAAATATAGGTCTACACTTTATGATTTATTTATTCCCAGGCTAGCCTACTGTAATAGCCTACTTTTTATTTGCAATCTAGATAACACATCAAATGAGTAGCAGAATGTTATCCTCTTAGCACTCATGTTATGCCTCTATTTAGGTGACTGGACTGGTTATCACTAGAACTGAAAATTGAGTCTATATTTTATTAATAAAGCTATTCAAATCCCAGCTCTGTTACATTTACAGGGTGGTGCTTTCATTTATGCCCCTCACTTGTAATTGGGTGTTCAGCTTCTGATTTGTCCTTTCATCCACTATCATTTCCCTCAGTTAAACCACATACTTTTCCTCCTTGGGCTCAGATATGTTGGAACTCTTTTTCTATTGACTGTGTGCACAGCCAACTCTCAATTCTTAAAGTCACCCACAAAAAGGGAAAGTAAATTGGGTTTGTGCCCTTTTTGCTCTCTTATGAGCTATAAAGGAGGACTGAAAGGCTTTGCATTAAAAAAAAAGAAAGAAAAGGCTGGGACAGGAGGGTGCACTGCTTATTTTTGAATTAGAAATTCAGGTCATGTCTATACTGAAGACTAAAGAACTAGCAAGATTAAGACATCCCAAGTACTAAGCTAGTGAAACTTGATTGAGAGGGGAAATGAGCTTTTTCAGATTTTTAGGACAATTGTTGTATTGTTTATTTTGTTAATACCAATTTAACTAAAACAATTGAGGGGAAATCTCACTTAAAAGTCCCACAACTGACCCCCTTCAGTTAAGTCCAAATTTCTGATACTCCCCCAACAAACCAGTGAAAACCAGTGAAATTCTTTATATCTAAAAGACAAGAGAAGCAGAACGACCCCCACCACCTCCAAAAAAACCTTTCAGGTCTTATTCATACATCACAAAACAGCAAGAGTGCAAAAAGTTTCCCTTCCTCTAAACACTATTTTGTAAGTAACCTTTACATCTAAACTAGGGCTGTCAATTAATCGCAGTTAACTCACGCGATTAACTCAAAAAAATTAATTGTGATTAATTGCACTTGTAACAATAGAATACCAACTGAAATTTATTAAATATTTTGGATGTTTTTCTACATTTTCAATATTGATTTCAATTACAGAATATAGTGAGCACAGTGCTCACTTTATATTATTTTTTATTACAAATATATGCACTGTAAAAATGATAAACGAAAGAAATAGTATTTTTCAATTCACCTCATACAAGTACTGAAGTGCAATCTCTTTATCGTGAAAGTGTAACTTACAAATGCAGATTTTTTATTTTTTTTTTTGGTTACAAAACTGCACTCAAAAACAAAACAATGTAAAACTTCAGAGCCTACAAGTGCACTCAGTCCTACTTCCTGTTCAGCCAATCACTAAGACAAACAAGTTTGTTTACATTTACAGGAGATAATGCTGCCTGCTTCTTATTTACGTCACTGGAAAGTGAGAACAGGCATTCACATGGCACTTTTGTAGCCGGCATTGCAAGGTATTTACATGCCAGATATGATAAAAATTCGTATGCCCCTTCTATGCTTCGGCCACCATTCCAGAAGACATGCTTCCATGCTGATGATACACGTTAAAAAAATGTGTCAATTAAATTTGTGATTGTACCCCTTTGAGGGAGAATTGTACGTCTCCTGCTCTGTTTTACCCACATTCTGCATATATTTCATGTTATAGCAGTCTCAGATGATAAGTACATGTTCATTTTATGAACACTTTCACAGCAGATTTGACAAAATGCAAAGAAGGTACCGATGTGAGATTTCTAAAAAATAGCTACAGCACTCGACCCAAGGTTTAAGAATCTGAAGTGCCATCCAAAATCTGAGAAGGACAATGTGTGGTGCATGTTTTTAGAAGTCTTAAAAGAGCAACACTCCGATGCGGAAACTACAGAATCCAAACCACCAAAAAAGAAAATCAACCTTCTGCTGGTGGCATCTGGCTCAGATGATGAAAATGAACATGCGTCAGTCCACACTGCTTTGGATCGTTATCAAGCAGAACCCATCATCAGCATGGAAGCATGTCCTCTGGAATGGTAGTTGAAGCATGAAGGGACATATGAATCTTTTGTGCATCTGGCACATAAATATCTTGCAACGCCAGCTACAATAGTGCCATGTGAATGCCTGTTCTCACTTTCAGGTGACATTGTAAACAAGAAGCAGGCAGCATTATCTCCTGCAAATTGTAACCGACCTTGTTTCTCTGAGTGATTGGCTGACCAAGAAGTAAGACTGAGTGGACTTGTAGGCTCTAAAGTTTTCCATTGTTTTATTTTTGAATGCAGGTTTTTTTTTTTTTACATAATTCTACATTTGTAAGTTCAACTTTCATGATAAAGACATTGCACTAGAGGTGAACTGCAATTGCAATATGAGGTGAATTGAAAAATACAATTTTTTTTTACAGTGCAGATATTTGTAATCAAAAATAAATATAAAGTGAGCACTTCAACTCTTTGTATTCTGTTGTAATTGAAATTAATATATTTGAAAATGTAGTAAACATCTAAAAATATTTAAAATAAATGGTATTCATGGTTTTTTAAACAGTGCGATTAATCACGATTAATTTTTTTAATCCGTTGACAGCCCTAGTCTAAATTATTCTGTGATTACTTTTAGGATAACTTATATGCGGTTAGTGCAATGTCTCCTACTAAGGGGGCCATCTCTCCCTCCAGGCATCCCCCAACCCAGAATTGTGCAGGGACACCCCCTCATATTGTGGGGGGTCACATGCCTCCCTCCTGCCACCACTACCACCTTTTAGTCTTTGGGGAAAACTGCAGAGGAGTCAGCCACAGACTCCAGCAGGTAGGAGCAGAAGCAGACAAAGCAGGGACTTTTGGACACTCAGACCTCACCCTGAACCATGTGCAATTCTTGTCTCTCATGTTTAAGAAAGATTAATTCAAACTGGGACAGGTGCAGACAAGGCTACTAGGATGATCAGAGGTATGGAAAACCTACCTTACAAGAGGAGATTCAAGGAGCTTGGCTTGTTTAGCCTAACCAAATGAAGGCTGAGGGGAGATATGATTGCTTTCTATAAATACATCACAGGGATAAAGACCAGGGAGGGAGAGGAGTTATTGAAGTTAAGCGCTGATGTTGACACAAGAACAAATGGCTATAATCTGGCCATGAACAGGTTTAGGAATGAAATTAGACGAAGGTTTCTAACCATCAGAGTAATGAAGTTCAGGAACAGCCTTCCAAGGGGAGCAGTGGGGGCAAAAAAAGCCCAACTGGCTTCAAGATTGAGCTTGATGAGTTTAGGGAGGGGATAGTATGATAAGATTGCATACAATGGCATGTAGCCCATCTCTGACTACTAGTAGCAAAAATCCCCAACGGTTGGAGATGGGGCATTAAATGGGGAGGACTGTGAGTTACCACAGAGAATTCTTTCCCAGGTGTCTGGCTGGTGGGTCTTGCCAACATGATCAAAGATCAACTAATCACATTTGGAATTGGGAAGGAATTTCCCCCGGGTCAGATTGGCAGAGACCCTGGTGGGGGGTTGCCTTCTTCTGCAGCATGAGATCAGGATCACTTGCTGATTTAAACTAAAATAAATGTTGGATTCTCTTTGTAAGTTAAAGTCTTTAAATAATTATTTGAGTACTTCAGTAACTCAGACAGAGTTTATGGGTCTATTAGAGGAGTGGGTGGGTAAGGGTCTGTGTCCTGCGATGTGCTGGAGGTCAGACTAGATGATCATGATGGCCCCTTCTGACCTTAAAGTCTACGAGTCTATTGAGAATTTTTTATAGTTTTGACTGGACTTTCTCTGCCCTGTGCTGATAGGCTGTTTGCTCTAACCCTCTCTTCACCTCAGTGTCATTCCACACCCATGCCTCTTACCCTCTTCTTCCCTGCCCTGTCCCCCTCACCCTTTCCCATCCCTTTCCCCCCAATTTATCTTATTATCTTCTACACAAATCCACAAATAAAAGAAGTCATAAAACTAACATGTCATGAATTTAGGGCACTATTTACCTCAGGGCTTAGGCCCCCACAAACTGTATGCATCCACTGCACAGTACTTATATGCTTAAGTCAAGGGTTCCCAAACTTGGTTCGTGGCTTGTTTGGGGTAAGCCCCTGGCAGGCCGCGAGATGCTTTGTTTACCTGAGCGTCCGCAGGTACGGCTGCTCGCAGCTCCCAGTGGCCGCGGTTCGCCATTCCCAGCCCTGTATATTAAATCTACTTGATAACGTTTAAAGATAAAGGAGGTTTTTTAAATGACAGAAAAAAAGAGAAAAAAGAAAAAAAAAGAAAAAAAAAGTCTTTAGTACTGGGAAGTGTTTGAGAAGAGACAACAGAAAGGACAAGGGAGAGAAAGATCAATAGTGTGGTAGAATTAATAATGGAAAGGTAGATAGAACTCTCAGAAATTGTGGAGGTTGGGATTGGGTGGAACAAGACATGAAGCAGAGAAAGAAACAGCTTACTGAAAAAGGAGAAAACTAAGTGGTTTATGTATAATAATTCAGACTAATGTAAAAAGTTTAAATTAAAAGGTGGTGGGGGGAGAGGGGATGGACATCTAAGCCAAGGAACATTCTGTCCAACACTACGAATATTAAACGGTGCCATATATACATATTGCAAACTGTGCTTGTTTTACAATTGTGCTCTTTACAACTTTAGTAACAGTGAACAAATAGTAATGTGGCTGTGCTTTAAAGGTCAAGCAATATACATTTTCTCCTTCTTGCCTCATATTTTGAAGGAAAAAATAATTTTGTATAAAAAAGAGGCAAACGAAGAAATAAATTAGAAGACTGGATTCCTGTATAACAATCATCTTATGTTTTTTTCTAGCTGTTTTGTGGTAAGAATGACAGGGCAAAATGAGACATATAAAATGAAGAAAGAGAAAGGACAATTAAAATAAGGAGAAATCAGAAAACGGAAGGACAGGGGGGTTAGGGAAAACAATTATACTTAAAAGGCATTTCATTACTGCCTCAGAGGCAGATGTTTCTTTCTGAACCCCTTTCCAGAGACTATTTTGTTGTGCTCCTCCATCCTGGATCTTCTCAAAAGCTGGCAAACTTTTTAGCAATGTCACATATATATCAGACTGGTAGCCAGGGTTATCCCACAGACATCTACCATAACTGTCATTGACTTCAGTGGCACTACTGCAGATTTACAATGCTGCACTAAGATCCTTTAACTTTCCATCCCACAAATTAGAAGGATCGACCAATTTTATCCCAGTGTTAGTTCAGAACAGAAACTTTTACTTCCATGAACCATCTGACTTCTTGACTTCTGGGACAAAGATAGGGCCTTTCCTCTTCATGATAATACAGTCAGCGCTGGTCAGAAATTTGCAATCTAAAACTTTTTGACCCAAACCAAAGTTTTATCAGCATTTTCCAAACTATTTTCTATAGGTGATCAGAAAATTCTGTTGATGTATTTTCCCTAAAATAAATAAATAGTTTCCTCCTAGAAGTTTTTGCAGAAAATGAAATTCAGTTTTTCAACTACTTCTGCTGGACTAAGCAGTTCCACTAGCAACTCATCCTTCTCAGTCTCCACAGTGCTTGCTCCTTCTGACTGTGTATTAAGTGTAGCCCAGCAGGAGGAGTTCGCTGTAATGCTTGGCAGTAAAGATTTGGATTACAGTATTTCTGAGTCCTAATCCAGCCCATCTGCCATAAATTTTGACACCCTCATAAATCTTCTAACCTTTCATAAGCAGTCATTTTCATCTGGGAAAAGAAAATGAACACTGATTTAGATCAGGTTTAATGTCTCCTCTGCCTGCTATCCAGAGGCATTTTTAGTGTTTTTGATTGCAGAAACCCCTTTCACCCCTTTACCAAAACCAAATGCATGCTTTGTAGAAACATTCACATCTTTTCTGCCCTGACAGATATAACTCTCATCCATGCCTTAACATTTCCTTCTTGATTTCTGCAACCTCTTTTTATTTTGCCTTACTGACACTCATATTGCTTCCCTCCAGCTGATCCAAAGAGTGACGTTTAAAAACACCTCCCTTGCCCCTCTATCCAATCACACCACTACCTTGGAATCTCTCCAATGGCTCCCCTCTTCTCCAGCCTATCAAATTTAAATTACAAAAATCCATTCCTATGCTTATTTGACCTTGTTTCTTAGCTTGTGGTGCCCTCCCTCTCCCACTCACTAATGATATTCGACTTAATACCCCATTTATCCTCTTCTCTCCTGATTATCTCTGGCACTTTTTTATGCCACTTCCTATGCATAAAATGCACTCCCTACTTTGATCTTCCTGGAAACTCTTCTGTGACATCCAAAATGAATAAGTGATATTGATCTCTTTTCTTTATCTTTCTATATTTAACAAGAACAGCAAATCAGCAGAAGCACCAAGAGGTATGCGTTCCTAATTTGATCAAATTATGGCATTATTGCAATCCGCACCTCTTTTTGCCCCATCCCTTCCCACTACTCCCCCATACACATTTTGTTGCATGAAAAATTTAGAATGAAGGTGATTTAGAGCCAGGGCCGGCTCTAGGCACCAGCAAAACAAGCTGGTGCTTAGGGCGGCACATTTTTAGGGGCAGCATGGCCGGCGCCAGAATGCCGCCCCTAAAAATGTGCCCCGGCCGCCCTAGCTCACCTCCGCTGCTGCCGCTCGCGCACCACGGCACGCGAAACAGCTGATTCGCACGCCGCTGCTCGCCTTCCCTCCCAGGCTCTCAAACCTGGGAGGGAGGGGGAGATCCCGAGCGGCCGCGGCGCGCGAAACAGCTGATTCGCGTGCCGCTGCTCCCCCTCCCTCCTAGGCTTGAGAGCCTGGGGGGAGGAGGCAGGGCTGGGGATTTGGGGAAGGGGCGGAGTTGAGGCGGGGCCGGGGGTGGGGTAAGAAAAAAACGTGGGGGGGAGGGGCGGCCAAAATTGTTTTTGCTTGGGGCGACAAAAATCCTAGAGCCGGCCCTGTTTAGAGCAGGAACCATGTCTTGCAATCTCATGTGAAATGCACATTTCTGGTTGTTGTAAAAATAATATAGGTTTTCAGCTGGTATAAATCGGTATAGATCGATTGTAGTAAATCAGCATCACCCCACTGACACCAGCTGAGGATATGGCTATGTTTTACACACACATGCACACACACGCACAGCATCTGGCTCACTATATAAATAACAATATTAACAAACAACAGTTTGGCACAGCAATGTTGCAGCCTGTTGCAAGTACACGAGGAACAAAAAGCTTAACTAACTAGAAACATTATTGAAAGCAACTAATCCAAGCGTAGAGCTTCAAAAAGCTAACAGCATAAACGATGAAATGGAGATTAGATATTTGAAATTCTTCCAAGTTTATCAAAAATGATATTATCGGCATGGCATGCAGAGGAATTAACTTTCAGAAAAACATAGCTATGTGGCCCGGCTCAGCAACTTTTGCAGGCCTATTTCTAGGTTCAAAGTCAACCAAGGGTGAATTCCAGTGGCACAAATTAGCTACAGCTCAGCTATGCCTGGAGGCCCACCAGGAACCAGCACAGCACATCACATCACAGCGAACAGTGTTGGTCACAGAGTCAGCATGCTTTAACAATATCCTCTCAGCAGCTTGGCAGCAGTTCTGCTACAGAGTCCATGAAATTAAAGCTGAGGGAGGGCAAGTTGCTGTATCACTGGGCCTGCTCTCCGTTGATATGAACGCACCCTTGATCACAGAGCCAGGCTGATGCAGAGAAGTGTAATTTACACCTCTCTGTGCCATGTTCCATAAATCTGACCAGTGATTTTTAACTTGACATGGTCTTTACATCACAGAACACATATGTTCATACAGTAAAAGATGGAGACAAAAAGCCGCTGACAACTTATTGCAGGGATCGGAAACCTTTGGCACACGGCCCGCCAGGGTAAGCCCCCTGACAGGCCGGGCCAGTTTGTTTACCTGCCACGTCCGCAGGTTCAGCCAATCACACCTCCCACTGGCCGCGGTTCGCCGCTCCAGGCAAATGGGGGCTGCGGGAAGCGGTGCGGGCCAAGGGATGCCAATGGTTGCCGATCCATGACTTATTGAGAGCCACATCATCTGAACTGATGGATATGTATTTCTCTTCAACAAAAGATTTGTTCTACTTTACAATACATACATGGGTATTCAATATGGAGGCAACACACGATCTTCCAGCTCCCACTGTAATTACATCATCAAAAAAAACTCTATTGTCAAGAATTATTTTGCCAAATTTGACATTTGTTTTGTGCTCTGGTAAAACAATAGTACCCTGCTAAGGAAAAGTAAAGCCAAGGAGCATGTTTTATATTCAGTGCAATAAATATGTAAATTCCATAAGACATTAAAAAAACTTCAAGGGATACAGTTTGCAATGAACTAATATAAATGCATTTTATGAACACAAATGTCATTTAATCCCAAATGAAACCTCTGGTAAGGACTAGGTCACTTTAGCAGTCCATTACTGAGAAAGTCATCAATATCAAGTTCTGTTGATCGTATAAATAGCAAGTTCACTCTAGGATTGATAGAATAAGCTATCCAGATATAACAGAAATCCAATCAGCTGAAGTACCTATCAGTCATCATTGTAGTCAGCATTTCTATATTGGAGAAGAGTGAAATTTTATAGTGTGTGTATGGGGTTTTCAGCTGCACCTTTAAGAGTCAGGTTTGTCACCTGTACCTTTAAGACAAAATATGAAGGGGGGGAGGGGGGAAGCAAAGGATCTCACCCCTAAAGTTCAGATTCTTACTATACCTAACGCAAAGGACAATTCTTTTGTTTCTACCAGCACCCTGTCACCCTTCCAGAAAGGGAAAACTTGTGTGCGCATATACTCACACACACAAAGTCTATACAATCTTGATATAATAGCCAGGACTCAGAAATGACAAAAGCCAATTATCATTCCAGAAGATCTTCATATTATAAAGCAAGGGTTTCCCAAAATCATGTTGTTAGTCACAGTTTTATTTTGAAAATATATTAATAATTGCTCTTCATATATGAAGCACTTTATTTTCACATCAACTAGCTGGCTAGATAAGAATAAATAGGTTATAATTGTTAAGTGTCTCAGAATGCTTGGTATGCCATGCTAAACAGAAGGACTATGTTATGACTAGCTTGTACATATAAACTCTTTTTAAATTAGGCAATTCTGGAGCATAAGAAAAACAGCACTTGGCTCATTATTGAACTATTGCAGGGTAGGCAACCTATGGCATGCGTGCCAAAGCCAGCACGCGAGCTGATTTTCAGTGGCACTCACACTGCCCAGGTCCTGGCCACTGGTCCGGGAGGCTCTGCATTTTAATTTAATTTTAAATGAAGCTTCTTAAACATTTTAAAAAACCTTATTTACTTTACATATAACAATAGTTTAGTTATACATTATTGACTTATAGAAAGAGACCTTCTAAAAATGTTAAAATGTATTACTGGCACGCGAAACCTTAAATTAGAGTGAATAAATGAAGACTCGGCACACCACTTCTGAAAGGTTGCGGACCCCCTGGACTATTGTGATGACATAAACCAGTACCTCTGGAAGTAGGGGCAAATTTCCCATTGTCACACACAGGGTCGTAGCAACAAAGAACGTGGCCCCCGCCGAACGTGGCCCCCTCCGAACATATGTCCGGGCGGGGCCCCTTACAATGCAGAAACTGGAATGCCGTATTTATTTTGCCACTTTTAGGGGGCCCCTTCCTTGCGGGGCCCCCTCCAGTCGGAGGGTACGGAGGGTGCTCGCTACGCCTCTGGTCACACAACCAAGAAAGCGTATCACCTGCTGGCCACTTAACAAGAGGTATTTATAGTGCTCATTGCAAGTTAGTAAAGCCTAATTGGCTGACATGACCTAGATGTGATCTCTGAAAGCCTTCGATTGGCCCATGGTACAATGTCACATTTCTACATATGGTGGGAACCAGAGTAAGACTGGACTAGCTAGGGGCATTATAACAATCAGCAAGTTTCAGGAGCAAATTTCTATATCAGTCATTTGCAAACAAATGAGGAATTACATTCCAAAAGGTCAGAAGTCACTCCCTGCAACAGAGTAAAAGTAAATCAGAAAGAATGCAAATAGCAGTGGAAGGTCTCCAACACTGATGAAACCTGGGTTTCTAAATACACTATGAGGCAGACCTACCATACTCCCAAGTCAAAAACTAATTTTCTGAAGCACAACTAGAAGCCTACTTGTCATCCACCCCAGTCATGCCTATGGTGGTGTAGCATAACATACTTGTAGCTAATCAGATAACTATATAAAGCATTGTAGTATAATGCTGGTGATATATGTTTGGATATTTCAAATGTATCAGATTGAAGAGAGCAGCAAATAGATGTTCAAAGCTTAAGGAAGAAAGGGAAAGGGCATTCTTTGGAAACCTTGACCAGCAGTACTGTGAATCTCAGACAAGAACTGGGGAAATTAACATTTTAATAACAGGATTTCATTTGTCCCCCTTTTTGTTATATCAAGTTATTTCTTATGAAATCAGCAATGCTCAAAGACTAATTTGAAAAAGAGAGGACGTGCTATGTCCGATGCTAATTTCTGTGTTTTTATTCATTCCCCATTTATTGTACTAAATTAGAAATTGGAATGAAAACCTATTAGAAAAAGAATGGAAAGAACAAATTAGACATTTCTCAGCAAATATCATTTGCCAGCTACACAAATAATAAATGCCTGACAATTGTACAAAGAATGCTGCAAAGATATACCCCAGTAAAAGTGCATAAAACATAAAAATGTTTAGCCACCACTGAAAATTCATAAGAAATTTGAGCAGCAAGTTAGGAAAAATGATACATTCCACACCAGGTGGTCCCATTTACTTTTGCCCATGAAGTATAAATGCTACAAGTTTGAACTATATTAGAGGTAAATTGAAAGCATTTTCCTATGAGGCTAATACAGCACTGAATATTTTTAAAACATAAAATGCATTATTAGGGTCTGATCCACAGCCCAAGTTAGTGGCGAAGCTCCCATTTACTTCAGTAATGCAAGACTAGAATGGGAAATGGTAAGTAAAGAGAATGGATGGCAAGACTTACTCCATTTCATGGTATTATAGTTGGCATGGAGACTCATTCTTCTTCATTAAGCTAATGTGAGGAAATCAAGCAGTTAGCAATCTCATGGATATCGATGGCAAGCTACTTCCAAAGCAAACTATTAGAAGCTGAAGTACCTAAAGATTTCAATTACTGGAACTGCAAGGGGGTACTGGAGCCCCTAACCCATTACACTAACAGCTACAGGAATGCCAGCTTTCACAGTAATCTTGTTTAGCTTCAAATAAGAGGTTTAACACTTCCCACCAGGCAATGCACTGTAGTCAAATCAGTTTAGCTGTGAAACAATCCAGCTTTTATGAAGGAAATGTGAAGAAAGTATTCTTTTAGAGAAAAGAAAGTTTTGTTTTGTTTTTTTAATCTTCAGTTACATTATCCAAATAATTTTGAATTTAATATATAGTTTTCTCCACACCTGAAGGGGAAAAAATCTAACAGAAGGAGAAATTAAAGATGGTACAAAAGTAATTGAATTTGGAAAAAGTAAAGGAGAGATTCCTTTCTATCGATCTCCCCTTAACAGGTCTATTGCATTGCAAATGTGTTTCCAGCATCAGTGAATTAAACTGCAACATTCTGTGTGGCTTTGGTGCAACAAACCAGCCATTATGAAATACATTCCAGACTCATTAAGGAGTTGAGCTTGGGAGCTGAGCATTTTGAAAACAAAGAGACAATTTTTTAATGAGACTTCAGTCAGTGGGAAGGCTGAGGTACAGCAGTCTCCTCTCCAAGTTATCATAATAGAAAGCTGTTTAATGAGTGCAGGATTTCTTATGGACCTTCAAAAAGACAGGACTTAGAAGAGCATATATTATATTACACAGACACTCACATCACTGAGTAAAAACATTAGAAACAAAAATCCTTTAATTGCCCTCAAAGAATTCCTAATGTGGGCTTTTTGTTTATTTATATTTAATAAGTGTTTTCTGATATAAAACACAGATTGGTACAGACTAGCAGGTTTACATAATTCAGGAGAACAAAGCAAGTGAACTGGGTTGCCCAAGTTCAGGCACCGCAAAGTATAAAAAAAGCAAATTGTGCTCTGAGGCAGGATGGTGACTGGCAAATGGACAACAACATAACAATGGGAAGTAACATTACTCCACAGACAAAATACAAAGTCCCACACTAACAAACTCCACCCTCAGAACAGTCCGCTGGCAACTTCCTGCTCTTTTTACCACATGATATTAATTGCACAGATACCATAATACACTTCCACAGGATAGGCACTTATTTGCATCACATGTTGGAAATACAGCTCATGATTTCTAGTTTTCTGATTTTTGAATTTGGTTTGTTAATGATGGGTGGGAAGAGCGAGCAAGGTATTGTGTCAGGGTCTGCAGTGTCACCACAACAAATCTATCTTCACTAGCCACTAAATTACACAGTATAGTAGAACCTCAGAGTTACAAACATCTTTGGAATGGAGGTTATTCATAACTCTGAAACGCTCGTAACTCTGAACACAACATTGGGGTTGTTCTTTCAAAAGTTTACAACTGAACATTGACTTAATACAACTTTGAAACTTTACTATGCAGAACAAAAAATGCTGCTTTCCCTTTTTTTAGTAGTTTATGTTTAACACAGTACTGTATTTACTTTTTTTTAGGGATGTCAATTAATCGCAGTTAACTCACGCGATTAATTCAAAAAATTAATCACGATTAATCACAGTTTTAATTGCACTGTTAAACAATAGACAATCGATTGAAATTTATTAAATATTTTTGATTTTTTTCTACATTTTCATATATATAGTATTCTGTGTTGTAACTGAAATCAAAAGTATATATTATTTTTGATAAAAAATATTTGCACTGTAAAAATAACAGAAATAGTATTTTTCAATTCACTTCATACAAGTACTGTAATGCAATCTCTTTGTCATGAAAGTGCAACTTACAAATGTAGATTTTTTTTTGATACATAACTGAATTAAAAAACAAAACAATATAAAACTTCAGAGCCTGTAAGTCCAACTTCTTGTTCAGCCAATTGCTAAGACAAACAAGGTTGTTTACATTTACAAAAGATAATGCTGCCCTCTTATTTACAATGTCACCAGAAAGTGAGAACAGGCATTTGCATGGCACTTTTGTAGCCGGCACTGAAAGGTATTTACATGCCAGATATGATAAACATTTGTTTGCCCGTTCACGCTTTGGCCACCATTACAGAGGTTATGCTTCCATGCTGATGAGGCTCGTTAAGAAAATAATGTGTGAATTGAATTTGTGACTGAACTCCTTGGGGGAGAATTGTATGTCCCTTGCTTGGTTTTACCCACATTCTGCCATATATTTCATGTTTTAGCAGTCTCCGATGATGACCCAGCACATGTTGTTCATTTTAAGAACACTTTCACTGTAGATTTCACAAAACACAAAGAAGGTACCAATGTGAGATTTCTAAACATGGCTTCAGCATTTGACCCAAGGTTTAAGAATCAGAAGTGCCTTCTAAAATCTGAGAGGGATGAAGTGCAGAGCATGCTTTCAGAAGTCTTAAAAGAGCAACACTCCAATGCGGAAACTACAGAACCCAAACCACCAAAAAAGAAAATCAACCTTCTGCTTGTGGCATCTGACTCAGATAATGAAAATGAACACGCATCGGTCCGCACTGCTTTGGATTGTTATCAAGGAGAACCCGTCATCAGCATGAATGCATGTCCTCTGGAATTGTGATTGAAGCATGAAGGGACATATGAATCTTTAGCGCATCTAGCACTAAATATCTTGCAACATCGGCTACAACAGTGTCATGAGAATGCCTGTTCTCACTTTCAGATGACTCTGTAAACAAGAACCAGGCAGCATTATCTCCTGCAAATGTAAACCAACTTGTTTGTCTGAGCGATTGGCTGAACAAGAAGTAGGACTGAGTGGACTTGCAGGCTCTGAAATTTTACATTGTTTTATTTTTGAATGCAGTTTTTTATACATAATTCTATATCTGTAAGTTCAACTTTCATGATAAAGAGATTGCACTACAGTACTTGTATTAGGTGACCTGAAAAATACTATTTCTTTTGTTTTTTTACAGTGCAAACATTTATAATCAAAAAATAAATATAAAGTGAGCACTGTACACTTTGTATTCTGTATTGTAATTGAAATCAATATATTTGAAAATGTAGAAAACATCCAAAAATATTTAAATAAATGGTATTCTATTATTAACAGTGCAATTAATCATGCGGTTAATTGCAATTTATTTTTTTAATCGCTTGAGAGCCCTCTTTTTTTTTTTTTTTTTTTTTTTTTCTTCTTTCTTGTTTTCTTTTTTTTTTTTTTTTTTTGTCTCTACTACTGCCTGATTGCATACTTATAAGTCTATGTGAGGTGTGCGGTTGACCGGTCAGTTCATAACTCTGGTGTTCATAATTCTGAGGTTCTACTGTACTCCTCAATTGGTAAATTCAGATAACATCACCTTGACATTTAGGGATATGTCTACATGGGGATAAAAAGAAAACCCACCGCTGGCCCGGGTCAGCTAACTCAGGCCCGCGGTGCTCAGGCTCGTGGGCTGAAAAATTGCTATCCCTCATCTCTGAGACCTTGTGAGACTGGATAGTCGCAGAGACTGGGCTCCAGCTGAAGTATCTACACAGCAATTTTTTAACCCCACAGCCCAAGTCCCATGAGCCCAAGTCAGCTGACCCAGGCCAGCTGCAGTCATGCCGCGGGGCTATTATCCCTGTGTGGATGTACCCTGCTTTCCTACTACCAACTGTATTAATGCACATACACGTCCCTTCTTCCTCATCTGAGTGCCCCCACCAAAATAAAGGTGACAATAGATATGTATATTTAAATATTAATAGACTTATAGATTCCAAGGCAAGCAGGGATGATTATGAACATCTACTCTGACCCCCTGGGTAACACAGGCGATAGATCTTCCCCAAAATAATTCCTAGAGCACATCTTTTAGAAAAATTTCCAATCTTGGTTTAAAAATGGTCAGTGATGGAGACTCCACCATAACACTCAATAAATTGTCCCAATGGCTAATTACTCTCCCTGATAAAATGGTATGCCTTATTTCTGTCTAAATTTGTCTAAATTCAACTTTCAGCCATTGGATCCTGTTATACCTTTCTCTGCTAGATTGAACAGCCCATTATTAAATATTTGTTCCCCATGTAAATAAGTTAAGTTGAACACACTGAGCTCTTTGAGTCTATCATTATAAGGCATGTTTTCTAATCGTGTAATCATTCTCGTAGGTCTTCTCTGATGCCTCTCAACTTTTTCAACATCCTTCTTGAAATGTGACACCAGAACTGAACAGTAGCAGCAGTCGCACCAGTGCCACATATAGCGGTAAAATAACCTCTCTTTTCCAACTTGAGATTCCCCTGCTTATGCATCCCAAGACTGTTTTTGGCTACAGCACCACACTGGGAGCTCACATTCAGCTGATTATCCACCACAACCCACAAATCTTTATCAGACACACTTCTTCCCAGGATAGAGTCCACCATCCTGTAAGTATGGCCTGCACTCTTTGTTCCCAGATGTATACATTTACATTTAGCCATATTAAAATGCAGATTGTTTGCTTGCGCCCAGATTACCAAGCGATACAGATCGCTCTGAATCAGTGACCTGTACTCTTCATTATTTACCAGTCCTCCAAATTTTGTGTCATCTATAAACTTTATCAGCGATGATTTTATGTTTTCTTCCAGGTCATTGAAAAAATGTTAAATAGTGTAGCGCCAAAACCCAATCCCCACTGGAAATACACCCATTCAATACAATCTCTCATTTACATTTAGAGACCTATCATACAGTTTTTGATCCATTTAATGTGTGTCATGTTAATTTTATATCATTCTAGTTTTCTAATCAAAATGCCATGTGGTACCAAGTCAAATGCTTTACAGAAGTTTAAGTCTATTACATCAGCATTATTACTTTTATCAACTAAACTTGCAATCTCATTAAAAAAAAAGATATCAGGTTAGTTTGACAGGATCTATTGTCCATAAACCCAAGTTGATTTGCAGGGGAATAAGCAGGAAGAACTTGAAATGCTAGTAAATAAACACACCTATGACATAGTTGGCATCAGAGAGACTTGGTGGAATATGACTGGAATATTGGTATAGAAGGATACAGCTTGCTCAGGAAGGACAGGCAGGGGAAAAAGGGAGAAGGTGTTGCCTTATATATTAAAAATGTATACACTTGGACTGAGGTTGAGATAGAAATAAGAGACAGACTTGCTGTAAGTCTCTGGGTAAGGATAAAGGGGTAAAAAGGATAAGGGGTAAAAAAAACAAGGGTGATGTCATGGCAGGGTCTACTACAGACCACCAAACCAGGGAAAAGTGGATGAGGCTTTTTTTAAACAACTAACAAAATCATCCAAAGTACAGGACTTGGTGGTGATGGGGAACTTCAACTACCCAGACATCTGTTGGGAAAATAACACAGAAGGGCCCAGATTATCCAACAAGTTCTTGGAATGTATTGGAGACAATTTTTTATTTCAGAAGGTAAAGAAAGTTATTGGGGGGAGGCTGTTCTAGATTTGATTTTGACAAATAGGGAGGAACTGGTTGAGAATTTGAAAGTGGAAGGCAACTTGGGTGAAAGTGATCATGAAATGGTAGAGTTCATGATTCTAAGGAATGGTGGGAGGGAGACCAGCACAATAAAGACAATGGATTTCAAGAAGGCAGACTTTAGCAAACTCAGGGAGTTGGTAGGTAAAAATCCGATGGGAAGCAAGTCTAAGGGGAAAAACAATCGAAGACAGTTGGCTGTTTTTCAAAGGGACATTATTAAGGGCACAAAAGCAAACTATCCCACTTCATAGGAAAGATAGGAAGTGGTGGAATCTCCATCCTTAGAGGTTTTTAAGGCCCGGCTTGACAAAGCCCTGGCTGGGATGATTTAGTTGGTGTTGGTCATCTTTGAGCAGGGGATTGGACTAGATGACCTCCTGAGGTCTCTTCCAACCCTAATCTTCTGATTCTATGAAATCTCAAAAGAGTCCTACAAAAAGTGGAAACTCAGTCAAATTACAAAGGACAAATAACACAAGTATGTAGGGACAAAATTAGAAAAGCCAAGGCACAAAATGAGATCAAACTAACTAGGAACATAAAAGGAAACAAGAAAACATTCTACAAATACATAGAAGCAAGAGGAAGACCAAGAACAGAGTAGGCCTGTTACTCAATGAGGGGAGAAAGACAATAACAGAAAATGTGGAAATGGCAGAGGTGCTTAATGACTTCTTTGTTTCGGTTTTTACCAAGCAGGTTGGTGGCGATGGAACATCTAAAATAGTGAACGCCTGTGAAAATGAGGTAGGATCAGAGTCTAAAATAGGGAAAGAACAAGTCAAAAAGTACTTAGACAAGTTAGATGTCTTCAAATCACCAGGGCCTGATGAAATGCATCCTAGAATACTCAAGGAGCTGACTGAGGAGATATCTGAGCCATTAGCAATTATCTTTGAAAAACCATGGAAGACGGGAAACATTCCAGAGGACTGGAAAAGGGCAAATATAGTGCCCATCAATAAAAAGGGAAATAAGGACAACCCAGGGAATTACAGACCAGTCAGCTTAACTTCTGTACCCGGAAAGATAATGGAGCAAATAATTAAGCAATCAATTTGCAAACACCTAGAAGATAAAAAGGTGATAAATAACAGTCAGCATGGATTTGTCAAGAACAAATTGTGTCAAACCAACCTGATAGCTTTCTTTGATAGGGTAACAAGCCTTGTGGATGAGGGGAAGCAGATGTGGTATATCTTGACTTATTAAAGATTTTGATACTGTCTCATATGACCTTGTCATAAACAAACTAGGGAAATACAACCTAGATGGAGCTACTATAAGGTGGGTGCATAACTGGTTGGAAAATTGTTCCCAGAGAGTAGTTATCAGTGGTTCACAGTCATGCTGGAAGGGCATAACAAGTGGGGTCCCACAGGGATCTGTTCTGGGTCTGGTTCTGTTCAATATCTTCATCAATGATTTAGATAATGGCACAGAGTACACTTATAAAGTTTGCAGATGATACCAAGCCTGGAGGGGTTGCAAGTGCTTTGGAGGATAGGATTACAATTCAAAATGATCTGGACAAACTGGAGAAACGGTCTGAATTAAATAAGATGAAACTCAATAAGGACATATGCAAAGTACTCCACTTAGGAAGGAACAATCAGTTGCACACATACAAAATGGGAAATGACTGCCTAGGAAGGAGTACTGCGGAAAGGGATCTGGGGGTCATAGTGGATCACATGCTAAATATGAATCAACGGTGTAACACTGTTGCAAAAAACAACAACACACACACACACACACAAAAAACCCCATCATTCTGGGATGTATTAGCAGGGGTACTGTAAGCAAGACACGAGAAGTTGTTCTGCTCTACTCCACGCTGATTAGAATAATAGAATATTAGGGTTGGAAGAGACCTCAGGAGGTAATTTAGTCCAATCGCTTGCTCAAAGTAGTACCAACACCAACTAAATCAAGTTAGTGTTGATTAGGCCTCAACTGGAGTATTGTAGGCAGTTCTGGGCACCACATTTGAGGAAAGATGTGGACAAATTGAAGAAAATCCAGAGAAGACCCACAAAAATGAATAAAGGTCTAGAAAACATGACCTATGAGGAAAGATTGAAAAAATTGGGTTTGTTTAGTCTGAAGAAGAGAAGAATGAGAGGGGACATAACAGTTTTCAAGTACATAAACGGTTGTTACAAGGAGGAGGGAGAAAAAAATGTTCTTCACCTCTGAGGATAGCACAAGAAACAATGGGCTTAAATTGCAACAAGGGAGGTTTAGGTTGGACATTAGGAAAAACTTTCTAACTGTCAGAGTGGTTATGCACTGGAATAAATTACCTAGGGAGGTGTGGAATCTCCATCATTGGGGATTTTTAAGAACAAGTTGGACAAACATCTGTCAGGGATGGTCTAGATAATACTTAGTCCTGCCTTGGGTCCAGGGGACTGGAATAGATGATCTCTCGAGGTCCCTTCCAGTTCTATGATTCTATGATTAATTGCATTATCCTCCTTTGATGTGTGATCACTAAGGCTGCGAGTCTGTCACGGAGGTCACAGAAATCACAGATTCCGTGACTTTTCATAACCTCTGTGACTTCTGCAGTGGCTGGTGCTGGCTCAGGCGCTGCCCGAGCCAGGCAGCCCCTGGGCCAGCAGCAGCAGTTTGGGTGTGTGGGAGGGGGCTTGGGGTGTGGGGCTCCTACTGGCATGGCCCTGCAGGGGCTCAGCACCACGCACTACTCACAGGCCCCACCCCTGCAGCTCCCATTGACTGCGGTTCTCGGCCAATGGGAACTGTGGCAGCCAGCCCTTGTGCCCCGCCGCCACCTAGGAGCTGCAGGGATGCACAGCCGGACAGGGAGCTACTGCCAGCCCCATCAACCCTCCCCCACACAGCACCAGTGTGGATCCCAGGCCGCGCACCACAGCCTGGCCCTCCTCCCCAGGACCAGCGGGGTCCTGGGCCTGTTCCTCCAGCGCCCCCGGACCTCCCCCCGAGCACTCACGGCCTCCCGCCCAAGTTTTAGTCACAGGTATTTTTAGTAAAAGTCATGAACAGGTCATAAGCCGTGAATTTTTGTTTACTGCCCATGACCTTTCCATGACTTCTATTAAAAATACCTGTGATAAAAACGAAGCCTTAGTGATCACTAATGATTTATTGTTAACTAATAACATTTCAACATTGGGCAGTGGCATTTTTAAGGCTATTTCATGCCCTGAACATGTTTTACATAAACTGTATCTCTTATTAATCCAGACTTTCTGAAAGATGTTCATATTATTAGTGGACTAATAGACCAAACTCATTAATCTTTCAAGAAGAAACTTCTTGGAGCCAACTCTCTTAATTCCGTATAAACTTTAACTCCCTGGTAAATATCAGGCACTCGGGGTATCAAGAGGGACAGCACCTAACTTTGACCCCAATCCTGCAATTTGCTCTATATAGAAGGAGCCCCAATTAAATCACAGAACATTTGCCTACTTCCAACAAGTTGGAGGACAGGGGCCTTGCATAGCTTCTTTCCCTTTCCTTTCTGATCAACTCTCCGCTATGCTGGAAAGTAAAATTGTTATCACTGCTGATTTTTACTCCATTTATCTTCCTTCCCCTTTATTGTTTCCAAATCCCTTCACAGGCTCTTTCTTTTCTACCACACAGAAACACTCCTGCACAGGCTCTTCACAACACTACAACTCTCTGTTTTTACTCTTATATCTCAAGTCACCTTCCACCTCATCCTCTCTGACAACACAGCCTGCCCCTTCTGCTACACAATTGTCCATTTTTCCCACAAGAGCCTTTGTGACTTTTTCCATGCCACTTCTTTCATCCGAAGAATCTCCTTCTCAAGCTAGTCCAAAAGGCACTACCAACTATTCTAAATCCCCGCTAACAGCATGGTCCAGTGAAAAGGGCACTGGACTGAGACGCAGGAGACATGGCTTCTATTACAGCTCTCTCACTGACCCGCTGTGTGACTTTGGGAAAGCCACTTCCCCCTCTCTGTGCTTCTGTTTCCCCTCATAAACTTAGATTTTAAGTTCTTCAAGGCAGGGAGTGTTTCTCATGTGCTTGCGCAGTACACAATGGGGCCCTGATCTCTCTTGGTGCCCACTGCCTAGAACACAAATAAATGAGTGAATAATAATAATGATCCCTTTTATAGTGATGTCCACAGGAGACAGTCTCCAAACACACAGCTGTTGTACATGTAGGCTTGCCTAAGTACATTTACAACCAGCTATCCTCATGCTTCCCCATTCCCATTTCCACCTACTGTTTGATACAGCCACTTATTCCATTTTGTTTGCATTAAATTACATTGTCACCTCTTTGGGGCAGGAACTGTGTCTTCCTTTATATCTGGACAGCAGCTAGGAAAATAGAGGCATGATTCTGTGGGGGGGTCTCCAGGTATCACTTAAATATAAATAGTACATGGTGATTATTATTCAAAAACTTTAATTTGTCCCTTAACACAGCTATGCAGCGACTCTAGTTGAAGCAGAATTGTAGCATTTCCTTAACAATTTCAACTATTAATCTTTCCAGGCATGATCGATGCGAAGGAAGCAGTCAGGTTGGAATGTTAATCATCAGTCACTTTATTTGCCAGCATCTCATTGAGCAAGATGATGGGGGATCCTTAACAGTTCTTACTGGAGGAAAAAAGGAAAACCTGGAGCGGATGGTTCATGAGATTAGCCAAGGCAATTTTAGCTGATAGAGAATGGTAGGTCACAGCTGTCAGCAAGGCTATAGAAAGGCCTCTCCCAGTTGTCACCCACAACTACAGTTAATCTTCAACTCATAACAGTGTGCAGATTAGAAAGGAGTGTATTAGTAGACCTGGGCTAAATATTCAGGGTGTTTTTCAACTGCACTCTGAATTTGCACCCATTTTAGCATATGGTGCTTCCACCAATACTCTTGTATTAGAGAAATTTTCCACACTTGTTTTATAAATGAACAGCTCAGTGCAACAGAAATAGGACTACTTGCAAAACTCCAGGCTAGCAATTTGCTGATTTATTTAACTGCATCACAACAGAGTTTGAGGGAGGCAGGGGACTCCCACTGACTAAAACAGGGAGTAAAAGAAGAGAGGTGCTCGATTGACTCCATGCCATAATACCCTGGGTAATCCAGTAAGCCTATTGTGACTACTTTACTACCACACACAAAAATGTCAGATATAAGCCTGGAATTCTCCCTCCCTTGATATCAGTGAGAATTTCAGAGAAGCTTCCTTGCTGTAGTGAGGGGAGGTCTTGGAACTGTGGGGGAAGGCTCAGAAGCAGTGGGGAGGTGGATAATGTAGAAAAAGAGGAAAAGGAGGACAAAAAACAGAACTACAGGAAGGGGGAGACACTGGGACACAAGAATAAGAATGTTGTGGTGGGATGAGAGAAAAGGCGAGGTGGAATTGTTTTTATCCCCTCCCTCCCCCAAGGGAAAAGGAGAATTGAATAGGAAGAGAAGAAAAAATGAAGCAGTTAAAAAACAATATCAGTGGTAATGAAGAAAAAGAAGAGATCAAACAGTCTGAGTAAGAGAATGAAAACCAGAAAGGCAACCTTCATTGTTTGTGAATTTATTTTTTTGTTCCAGCATTTTAATGTTTTCCCAAGCAGACTTCCCATATGCACAGTGGCTGCCAACAATTTTAGTTTGGCTAGGACTACCCCTTTTACATTAGGCCCAGTAATCTCAGTCCAGTACAACATCCTGGGAGTATGCAGTACAAACAGCTGTAGCACTTGTGTGCTTAGATCCCCTTACTGCCAACCACCTCTCTCCTTCAGCTCCCAGTGGAAAGCGCCAATTCAGCAGGAAAAGAATACCACACTAGACCATACAGGGTCTAGGAACATTGGCTCTAGGGCATACAAACAGTGGTCAGTCCCAATACAGGGGATGGGAGAGTCCTCCGTGTATGTGGAGGTATGTGTAGAGAGCTGGGTGAGGAAAGGCAGGGGAAGACCGAACCAAGAACAGGAAGGGGTAGGCTTGGGACAGTAATTAAAGTAACATTTTTCAAAGAAGCTAGGGGACTGAGAGTCCCCAAGTCTCTATCCACCAGATGGTGGTAGCCTATTCTGCTGGATTTCAGGATATTTGTTGTTCTGCCCTTCACCTTCACCTTCCTTAGAAGAATATAGCTAAGTATTCACCAAAATGCACCCAGCGTCTTCTGGCAGCTGGAAACCTCCATGCTCACAGACTCTCAGGGTATCTGAAGACCCAGCCCTTGAAATCATTCTGCAACTGTGTTAACTATGCACATCGCCATATGGGTGTTGGTTCCAGCTAAAGTGGAGTATTTTCCACATAATCAGTTCTAAACATATATATATATATATATATTTTTGGCTGTAGTTGTAGGCTCCGCAAAGACATGACCTGGTAGCTGTGACATTGTAGTATGGTGCAACCTGAGGCCTCATAGTAGAACAAGAACCAGTCAGACATGATTTTGGGAGACCTATGAGGGGGGGGGGGGGAAGGAGAGATACAATAGGCTTTTTATCACTGATGTCCCTCTTAACTTTGCCATTCAAGGAATTAAGCATCTCTCGCTTCACTTACCTAATTTAAGGGGGGAAATTCAGGTAACCTTTGAAACAAATATTCTTTTATTATATATGTACTTGACATATCATCTAAGTCTTGGTGTACAAAATTTGGTGCATGAGGCCAGCATTTTTTTAGAACTTCATGTAGCTGTGGCTCATCATGTCCTAATTTAGAAAAGGCAGAAGTTTTTGAAATAGTTAAAAGTTATATGAGGTTTAAAATAATAATATTGATAAAAATAAAGGGCTGGAATGAGACTGCTAAGGTTGCCAGCACTCAGCCTGAAGGGAGATAATCTTCTCTTCCAGTCATTAAAAATTCCAGCACTCACTATTCATTCACTCACACAGCAGGGAATCCCTGACAGCAAAATGTAAACGGCCAAGAGATCTCTCTGCACCGGCATTTGTGCTCTCTGGAAGCCAGCTATTTTAGATACTTATAAAAATTAGTATTACTAGATATTTATTCTGGACTCTTATTTTGGCCTTTTATTTTGATTTCTAGAAAAAACATTAAGTGCCTGTCCAGAGGCTCTATGTACCTTTCACATATATTAAAAATACATACACAGAAGTAAAACACAGCAATTTCCTGAACCCAGAAGTGAGAATAAAAAGGACCTCTACTGTAGCCACTGATCAGCTCACAATGCATCTGCAATACACCATCACCCAAATTAATCTCTCCCCTCCTTCAGGAAAAAAAAAAAAACACTTTAGTTTATGTTGCCAAGTTTTCAGTATTACAACGAGTCAGATTCCACACACTTCACAAAACTAATTTAAAAATCAAGAGAATTTTAAAATACAATTTAAACTTTAAACTTTTTATTTGCCTTCTAGGTTTTGAGCCTTTAAGGTTCACATTTTCAAACCTTTTTCTATAACCCCAAGGGCTGAAAATTTATTTTTTATTTTAAACGAAAGCTGAGTTTCTCACAACCACAGGACTCCAGGAATTGGAGCTTTAATATGAACATTAAGTATTATGAGACTTGTGATAACATTGTGAGAATTGGGAACACTGCAGTGAACTGTGTAAGGAGGAGAGAAAAGAGAGTAAGTGAATTCAAAGTCATAGGCCCTTCACAGAAAGAGTCCTTCCAGTAACTCATTCTCTATTCAGGCAAGAGGGCTCCAGGTCAAGCACAGATGCAGCAGACAAGGAGAAAGGCAGTCTCTCAGATAATCAGCTCCTGATACATGTAGGATTTTATAGGTCAAAATGACATCTTAAACACCTCCCAGAAACTTACAGGCAGACATTGCAAATCACAGAGGACTGATCTTCTGCATTCACAGTAAGAAACTCAACTTAGTGAGTGCGCCACCACTTTTTGCACTAACTTAATTTTCCAAGTGGATTTAAGACATAGCCCCATGTCTAGCACATTACAGCAGCCTAAACTCAAAGTTAAAGATATGAATCATGATGGAAAAAGTTCTGTGCGCTCTCGCCTGTTAAAGGCCTGGGATGGTCCAAGAGTGTGGCCAAGTTGGGAAGACCTTTGACTCCACGATGGGGAAGCAAGAATTAAATGATGGAGCTCAGGAACAGCTGAGGCTTGTTAGTTTCCCTGCAATCCAAGCTAGACTAGTTAAAAGGCAGAGATCAGTTCAGTTTTTAACACTGCTGGAAGCAGTTCAGCTTCTCCACTGCCAGGTCTGAGTTTTAACAATGTGTAAAGAGACTTGCATTGCTTCGGTTTTCCTTCCAGGACAAGGAGGAGGGCTTCTGTAGTTTCTTTTTAAAATTTTATTCTGGGACAAGAAGATGACGATGACTAAATCCCATCCATGCTTTTCCAACCATATGTTTTAAAACATCGTGACTAAAGAGAACCTGGAGTCAATGCAAATGGCAGTTGTTTGTGAAAGCTTGGATGCATCAAAGGATTCGCTCTGGAAACACAATGGTTATGCTGCTGGATGACAGTGCCAGCAGCAGCCACATGAGGAGGGAAGTGCATCTAGTGGGAAGACATTTTGGTCAGCTTGAATGACAGTGGACTGGTGCGTGATGCCTGAGAGTTCAAGGATTCTGCAAAGAATAAGGTGCTTGGTTGGTTGGGTATTTTGTATGTGGGATAGAAGGAGAAGAAGGTGTTTGAGTTTTTCTTTTGAATGCTACAATTTGCTCAGATTTGCTCCTGCAGCAACTTGCCAGTGCTGTGAAGTGCTCATGAACAGGAACCCAGGCTGGGAAGTCTAACTTTCATACTGATGCTGCAGCTAGTGCTGCTGGTAGCATTTATTAAATGGCTTGCATTATGATTTGTTCCTCTGTTATCCTACAGTTGCTATTTGTGTGGAGTATGGGTCAAAAGTCAACAGTGCTAAGCACACTGTCCCACTACAGCTGTGCCATGGAACTGTGGGTCACAGACTCATTGACAGTCAGTGAGGGGAGAAAGGAGTGCCGGTAATATCAAAATTATGGAGTTTTAGAATTTAAAAAAAAACAAACAGATTAAGAGTTTATAAAAGTTCCAGCGTTATTTATCATTTTATTATCCTCTAATACCACAATTGGTTGATTTGGAGATGCTTGCATCATCAGAAACATTCGTTTGAAAAAAAACAGGGCATGTTGATTAATTGTTTGTATATGGTTAGAAAAGAGAAACATTTAACAGCTTCTTTATTCTTGAACTTCTAGCCAACAAGGATTGTATTCCAAACAACAGTCTCTTTAAAAAAGCAACACAAGTGTGTTCCAGTGCCATCTAGCTAACTCTCAAGGTAACTCGCATCACCACACAGAGATTCTGTTTTCATGCAAATATCACTGCTTTAATAAAATTGACAAGTAGTGCATACTGGAGTTTCTAAATAGTTGCCTGTGACGTATCAACAGCTCTTTGGTAATATCATGTATTGGCTGATGCAAGATTTAAAATGTATTAAGTTGCTTTTGAAATATTTGAGCTTGTCCTCTTCAGTTATATACATGATTTAAGAGAGGAGTGTCAAACATATGACCTGGAAGCCCTTTCTGTTCCGAGTAAGTTTTTTATCTGGTCTGAGCCACTTCACTGTTTAAGTACTGGCCTTTAAAGTAATACATACTTAGTGGCACTTTGTAGCTGTTCTGTTCAGTTCTTTTGTTCAGTGGGAAAAGGTTGGGAGGGGAGGACAGTAGAAAAGGAGAGCAAGAAGGGGATACTGTTCCAGTTTGTTTGTTTAAAAAAATAAATAAATAAAAGGAAGGATTATTGATTTCAGAAGAAAAGGAATCTGCATGAGTGTGTGAAGAAAACTTTTCTTTTTTGTGGGGGAGAACAGAAGATGCTGGGTGGTGTTCTATAAATCCTCTTAAAAAATAATTTTGTAAATCATTTCCCTCCTCACAGAATGAGTTTTCAGATAATAAAGTCACTTGCAGCCCAGATCAGCCCATTGTGACCAAGTTAAGACTTCACAAAAATCTAACAGTCTCTCATTCTGAACTTATTTTAATCAACTTTCTATAGCTAAAACAAAGAAAACCTGATGTTCTAACCCCTTTCCCCTAGACACAAGTAGATGGTAGTAAAAATGGTTTCTTTGGACTCAGCAATATGCTTTTATATCCTTTGCAACCTGTTTCAGCAACATAATGACCTCACTTTAAAAATGTCAGACTTGAAAGCTTACCATTTAAATCTCCTTACAATGTACATGTATCTTGGATACTCTTCAAATGCATGCCAAGCCATACCACTTTAACTCCCAAGAGTAACATTTCTTTAGCTATATATCTGGAACCATGCATCTCTTCACTCTAAACAATCTACACTGTTATTATTTAGACTGCGGGAGCACTCAAAATGTGCTAGGTGTTTTCAAAACCAGAAGAAGATGACACTCCCTAACACAAAGAGCTTGCCAGCTGAGACGAAAATAAATAGATGAAGGGTCAAGGAAAAGGATACAATATACAAGTGAAGCCATCATTGAGGATAGGCACACATTGCACTAGTCACAAATAAATAATAAAACAAATCTCACAACAAAGTTGAGCACATTTAACTCTCCTGTCCTATTGTCCCTCCACAATTCTACCCCCTTGTCTTCCCCCACAGTAACTTCCAGCTTCAACTTACTTGTCCTCAACCCCCCTATTGCTAACACCCAGCCACTCCCCTTCACATAAATGAGTTTACTCATATGATAAATGAGAAAAACATATGTAAGTGGTTCAATCAGCAACTTTCTTGTAAGCATCGAAGGAGGAATTTAAATGAGGAGAGGGTAGTGGCTTTGTAGAACAGCTCAGGAAGGGAGTTCCATGTGCTAGGAGTGGCATTGATCAAAGTGCAAAGATCACTGTGGGAAAAGTAAACAATGGGGGATGCTAAGACTGGCACCACTGGCAGGATAGGGGTGAGAGCTGGGGCACTGGAACCAGGGCAGGAGGAAGCATAGCCCTCGCACTTTTTGAAAGTGGATGGACCTGGCCTGTCCACTTTTCACTAGGGCCTCCTGTCCCCTCCTCTTTCCCCCGAGGCCTGACCCCCCAGCCAGGCCAGCGTGGAGCCCGGGCAGATATGAGACTCCATGCTGGCTCCTCACGTGGCTCTCCCCAACCTGGCTCCGGCTGGGGAGTGAGACCTGGAGCTGCAGCCCAACCCTGGTAAGAGTCATGCAGACAGCTGTGGGGAGCCATGGACCCTCCACCTGCCTTGGGCGGGAGGGACAGGGGGCAGGGAAACGGGCCGGGGGCTGCCCTTGGTGGGCCTCCCGCACCACAGGGAGGTGGAGGGTCCACCGTGGCTTCCCACAGCTGTCTGCCTGGCTCATACAATGGCCAGGCTGGCTCATACAATGGCCAGGCTGCAGCTCCAAGGCCCTGCCTCCCCCGCCCCCGGGGTGGAGCCAGGTTGGGGAGAGCTGCACAGGCAGCTGTAGGGAGCCTGGGTCCCTCCACCTGCCCTGGGCAAGGGACCTGGGGGCAAGGACATGGTTAGGGGGCTGCTTTCGGCCCCACCTGCATCCTGGGCAGTGGGTGGGCTCCCCGGCACCGCTCCAGCTTCTGGCTCGGCCGGGGCTTTGGGGGGCAGGGCCCTCCGGCCCCTCCCACTTTTGGGAAGGCTCTGGCATCCTTCAGTGAGAGGGGTGATGTACTAAGACAGTGGTTCCCAAATTTGTTCCACCGCTTGTGCAGGGAAAGCCCCTGGAAGGGCCAGGCCGTTTTGTTTACCTGCTACGTCCGCAGGTTCGGCCGATCGCAGCTCCCAGCGGCCGCGGTTCGCTGCTCCAGGCCAATGGGAGCTGCTGGAAGCGACGGCCAGTACGTCCCTCCGCCCGCACCACTTCCAGCAACTCCCATTGGCCTGGAGCAGCGAACCGCGGCCACTGGGAGCTGCGATCGGCCGAACCTGCGGCCGCAGCAGGTAAACAAACCAGCCCGGCCCACCAGGGGCTTTCCCTGCACAAGTGGCGGAACAAGTTTGGGAACCACTGTACTAAGAGAAGGGAAAACAGGTAGGGAGAGACAGAATTATACACATAGGTGGAGTTCGGAGGGGGGGGGGAGAGGATGGGGCAAACTGCCAGCCTCAGGCAGGCAGCCTGAGTGTGCAATGCAATGAGTTCTGCAGAAGACAAGAGAGTGCTGCTCCCAGCTTGCACCCCAGAATTTTGTTTATAAGCAGAGTGATTAACAGGTGATTAAGATAAGAAAGGGCTGTTAGGGTGTTTCCTAAAGTTAAATGATCTCTTCCAAGCTTGGTGAACTGTAAAAAGTAAGTAGCCTAAATGATAGAAAGTAATTGTATATTTTTCTACAATTGTTTCATTTGTTTTATTCAAGAGGTGGTAACAAAGTTACTAATATCTTTCTTTGAGAAGATAACTGATTTTTTAGAGAAAGGAAATGCAGTAGATCTAATCTACCTGGATGTCAGTAAGGCAGCTGATACAGTTCCACATGAGAAATTATTAGTTACATTGGAGAAGATGGGATTAATATGAGAATGAAAAGGTGGATAAGGAACTGGTTGAAGGGGAGACTACAACAGGTCATACTGAAAAGTGAACGATCAATCGGAAGGAAGGTTAATAGTGGAGTTCCCCAATCTTGGGACCAAACTTATTTAACATTTTTATTACTGACCTTGGCACAAAAAGTTGGAGTGTACTAATAAAATTTGCAGATGACACAAAGTTGGAAGTTATTGCCAATACCAAGGAGGACCAGAATACCATACAAGAAGATCTGGATGACCTTGTAAACTGGAGTAATAAAAATGGGATGACATTTAATAGTGCAAAGTGCAAGGTCATGCACTTAGGGACTAACAACAAGAATTTTTAACGTAAGAGCATAGGAACAGCCCTACTGGGTCAGACCAAAGGTCCATCTAGCCCGGTATCCTGTCTTCCGACAGTGGCCAGTGCCAGGTGCCCCAGAGGGGATGAACAGAACAGGTAATCATCAAGTGACCCATCCCCTGTCGCCCATTCCCAGCTTCTGGCAAACAGAAGCTAGGGACACCATCCCTGCCCATCCTGGCTAATAGCCATTGATGGACTTATCCTCCATGAATTTATCTAGTTCTTTTTTAAACCCTATAATAATCTTGGCCTTCACAACATCCTCTGGCAAAGAGCTCCACAGGTTGACTGTGCATTGTGTGAAGAAATACTTCCTGTTTGTTTTAAACCTGCTGCCTATTAATTTCATTTGGTGACCCCTAGTTTTTGTGTTATGAGTAAATAACACTTCCTTATTTACTTTCTCCACACCAGTCATGATCATATCCTCCCTTAGTCATCTCTTTTCCAAGCTGAAAAGTCCCATCTTTGCTACAAGTTGGGGACGTATCAGTTGGAAGTGACAGTGGAGGAGAAAGACCTGGGTGGATTGGTTGATCACAGGATGACTATGAGCTGTCAATGTGATGAGGCTGTGAAAAAGGCTAATGTAGTCCTAGGATGTACCAGGCGAGATATTTCCAGTAGAGACAGGAAAGTGTTAGTAATGTTATACAAGGCAATGGTGAGATCTCATTTAGAATATTGTGTGAAATTCTGGTCTCCCATGTTTAAGAAAGATGAATTTAAACTGAAACAGGTACAGAGGAGGGCTACTAGGATGGTCTGAGGAATAGAAAACCTGTCTTATGAGAAGAGACTCAAAGAACTTGGCTTGTTTAGTGTAACCAATAGAAGGCTGAGAGGAGATATGATTGCTCTGTATAAATACATCGGAGGGATAAATACCAGGGATGGAGAGGAGTTATTTAAGTTAAGCATCAATGTGGACCCCTGAAGTTTATGGAGGGGATGGTATGACAGGACTGCCTACAATGGCATGTGGCCCATCAGCAACTGCCAGTAGCAAAAATCCCCAACTTCTGGACACGGGACACTAGACAGGGAGGGCTCTGAGTTACTACAGAGAAGTCTTTCCCAGGTATCTGCCTAGTGGGTCTTTCCCGCAAGCTCAGGGTCTAACTGATGGCCATATTTGGGGTCGGGAAGGAATTTTCCCCCAGGTCAAATTGACTGAGACCTTCGGGGTGTTCACCTTCCTCTGCAGCATGGGGTCACTTGGAGTGTAAATGATAGATTCTCTGTAACATGAAGTCTTTAAATCATGATTTGAGGACTTCAGTAATTCAGCCAGAGGTTAGGGGTCTTTTATAGGAGTGGGTGGGTGAGGTTCTGTGGCCTGCAATGTGCAGGAAGTCAGACTAGGTGATCACGATGGTTCCTTCTGACTTTAGTAAGAGTATCTGAGTACGTATATACATTACAATTTTAAACTTAACCAGTGTCCCATAAGTGACTTGCCACAAGATGTCAGAACATGTTAGTATTAGAGCTGAGTGGGTCTAATATTTATTTCATTTTCTTTCTTGATATAGGAATTGGATACAATGTTCCTGTCAGATATTTCTAAGTTATTATCTGAAAAAACACTAGAGTTTTCAGTTGCCTAAATAGCCCCTGGAATCACAGTCTCTCTCCCCACCCCACCCCAATCTGAACTGGTGCCCATGGGCAGGCATGGAATTAGTCATCCCACACACACACACGCAGCACCGTTGGCCTAACTGGAACTGTCTCTCCCTCCACCCCCTCAATATAGAAGTCAAACTATGCCTATGGTTATACAGAGCCTTCAAGATAATGACAAGAAGTTTATTCTTGAAGAACAATGAGCCAGTGGATGGATTCCAAGGGCCATTAGAGTGATGCAGTAGGATCATTATCTCAATGGCCGTGTACTGAATGGAGTGGAAAGAAACTATGTGGATGTTGGAGTATAATGAGGAGAACATCATGGTCATCAGGATGGACGATGGGGGCCTAGAGAGGGATTACAAAGTAACAGACAATCAGGTATCATAAGGCTTTCCTACTTTAAGTATTATTTCTAAGCAAGTGTTCCACAAAATACATGATAAATTACATGGCATTTGTTCTACATCCAAAAAGTTGCTCTCACATTGGTAATGGTTGCATCTTCAGTAATTGTTGACCTTTTATTTTCTCCCGTTATTTATTTATAGGTTGAATAATCTTCAGTTGTGGCACAATTCTTTCTCCCTTTGTTTCAGCATCATATAACAAGCACTTCCCATGAGCCCAGTGTGAAAGCCTAGAAAAGCTTAACAAACAGCTCCCAGTAATACCTTAGAGTAATCTTCTGACCTGAGATGGTCTTCATTGCAAATCACTGGTGTGTGCTAATTATGCTGACAATGCTGACACTCTTAAAAATACCATGTGACCACCTCTCTTCTCCAGTAGGCAAGCTCACGAGATTAGACATGTAGATTGTCCTATAGATTACAATAATTGTTTTAGTTCCTAGAAGTACTTGTCCAATGGGCATTCTGTCTTGTTTAACCACATGGTCCGGATGAGGTACTTTTATCAAGCTGTCAATCATTTACTGACTGACATTCAGCACTCCTGATCCTGCTGGGAAATGGTGGGTAGTGCTTTATCAGGTGTCCAGCTTGTACTGACTGCACTGGGGGGAGCCAGCAGGGGAGGTGCTGAGTAAATCAATGGAATCTAACCTTTTGCTTCATGCACCTCATATGAATCTGGCTTTGTCCCAAGTGACCAACAGTCATGCTATTTTATAAAAACTCTTCGTTACAGAACTGTGGAGAGTTCAGTTCACCACCTAATGGATCACACATCTAGCGTAATGGGTAAACATTACTTGTAAGAAGCCCAAGACTGTACAGGTTGGTAACGAAGACTGTACAGCCAGGAAATGACACTATAGTTAAGCAAAAAGGATGAGGAGTACTTGTGGCACCTTAGAGACTAACAAATGTATTTGGGCATAAGCTTCCGTGGGTTAAAACCCACGAAAGCTTCTGCCCAAATAAATTTGTTAGTCTCTAAGGTGCCACAAGTATTCCTTGTTCTTTTTGCTGATACAGACTAACACGGCTACCACTCTGAAAACTATAGTTAAGAGAAATCCTCTCTTGTGCCAAACTAGCTTTGCAGCAGTGAACTGTCTGTACCAACTTCAGGAAATGTTAATAGTGTTATTGACATAAAATGGGTATAGGTGCTGCCATGACATCTGGCCCTGCAGACCATGCATGAAGGCAGTGACCTCACTTATTTAATACTGCAGCAATCTCTTCCCTAAGTTATGAAATCTATATGTTAACACCACTATTGTTTTCTCACTAAACTTTATTAATGACTCAGAGGTAGTTGCACTTTTTACAATGATATATTTGTGGGTATATACTATAAATCATGCATCCACTAGACTGCAACCTTCTCCTTTACCGTGATTTTTTGACAGTGCTGATTAAAGTTCAATAAATTTAACATCCATTATAAAACCAAGAGGAAGAGGTGCATCACTTATGTTTAGTTGGCAGTTGTATTCAAAAACTGCTGGATTGTGTTCTTGACACAGATTCTTAAACATTTGAAGGTTGATATTCCATATGTTCTTTCTTTCCTTTAAAACTCACTTGGAACACCTTCTATTCAAGGTCTAATTTAAAGGTTTTTCAAAATTGCTAGCATCTTGAAAACTATACAACTATTCCCCCTGAACAACTGCCCAACCATTCCTTCCAAATGCAAGATTGTATGCTACATTTCCATTCACTGACAGCCCTGCTTCTTTCCACTTCTCACACTAGAAATTGATATACCTGTAGGTCCTGTGGCTGTAATATTGGTGCGTCTCAAATACTAGTAAATTTATGCTAACATGACCACCATAGGCGTGCACACAGGGTGGGCCGGGTATGCCCAGGCACACCCTAATGCGGGGTGGGCAAATGGCTCCACTCTCCCGGAGCAACAAGCCGCCGGCTGCTTCCCTGGAGCCAGGCTCCAGGAATATTCATGGCTGGGGGCCCTGCTCCACCAATATCTGGAGCTGGGTCTCCCCCCCGCCCTGCCCCATCCCTGACTGGAAGAAAGCAGCGGCTTCCGGCAGCAACTGCTGTCTGCTGCCTCAGGGTCCTAGTGCCCCCCCATCTCCTAATGGCAGGGCAGGCTGCCCTTACCCTGCCCTTCTGCCCTAGCCCTGAGCCTCTCCAACACCCCAAACCCCTCATCCCCAGCCCCAGCCCTCATCCCCCCACACCCTAATCCTCTGCCCCAGCTCTGAGCTCCCTCTTGCATCGTGAACCCCTCTTCCTCAGCCCCAGCCAGAGCCCTCATCCCCCCGCACCCGAATCCTCTGCCCCAGCCCTGAGCCCCCTCCTGCATCATGAACCCCCCTGCACCCTAATACTCTGCCCGAGCCCTGAGCTCCCTCCTGCATCATGAGGCCCTCATCCCCAGCCAGAGCCCTCATCCCCCCGCACCCGAATCCTCTGCCCCAGCCCTGAGCCCCCTCCTGCATCATGAACCCCCCCCCCCCCCCCCCCCCCCCCCCCCCCCCCCCCCCCCCCCC